>NC_063054.1:17083039-17245175 GCF_018812025.1 Megalobrama amblycephala | reverse complement strand
AATAATAATAAATATAGCTGCGAGCAGCGATGGCGGGCCCAAGCCCGGTGGCACCGCCACCCCGGTGGCTTCAGGGCAACTGTGCACAGCGGGCAATAGGCACTTAAAACGGTTAAACATCAAAGGACTATGTCAAATTCACTCCACATTTACTGCACTACAAGGTGCCACTATAGAGCCCCTCCTCCCTGCCCATTTTCAAAGGATTACATGTGCCAAGTTTTAACATTATTCTGATGAATTTTGAAGCAAATCAGGTAAAAATAAGAGGGTGATCTCAATGTATGCTGAAAGTGACACATTTTCTGCTTCCAGTTGGTGGCGCTATGACTTTGAATCACAATAGTCACATCCATGTGATCAGCCTTGTACAACGAAGACTAAGCCGAAGTTTCATCAAAATCAATTAATGTATGCAGAAGTTATAACACTTTGTTTCCCTTTTCTTGCCATAAATTCGTTGCCTCGCCACGGCCAAACCGTTTGAGATATCCAAAATCCGTTTGCAATTAAACAACTTCAATGTGTTAGCAACAAGTTAAAAAAAGCTTGGTGTAAATTGGATAAACCCTGTAGGAGTAGTAGTATAAAATTCATAGCCTGTTTTTTCAAAAAATTAACATTCAAACCAAAATAGCTGACTTCCTGTTGGTCGGAGCTAATGAATGTAAATTAGAAAATTGTCCGGCTTGATGAGAACAATATGTGTACCGAGTTTGGTGACTGTAGGAAAAACAAACCCCCCACTTTTGTCAAAAGGTGGCGCTACTGAGCCCCTCCACCACGCCCATTTCTATGGCTTTGTCCATGTCTACTGGTTGACAATATTGATGTGTGTGTCGAGTTTCATGCAATTTGAAGCATGTTAAGAGCCTCAAAAACACTCAAGAATATTATTACAGTTTGACCTGTTGCCATGGCAACAATATTTCAAATATCAAAAATCCTGTCATAGGTCTACATCTGCTGTGTATTGACATTACACTGATGAAGTTTGAAGCAAATCAGGTAAAAATAAGAGGGTGATCTCAAAACATTTCAAAAAGTGATACACTTCCTGCTGCCAGTTGGTGGCGCTATAACTTTGACTCACAATAGTCACATACATGTGATCAGACTCCTATAACGAACACACTTGTGAAGTTTCATAAAGATCAATATATGTATGCAGACGTTATAACACATTTCCTGTTTCCTTTTTCTCGCCATAAATTCGTTGCCTCGCCAAGGACAAACCGTTCGAGATATCAAAAATCCCCTGGCAATTTTTAATCATCAGTGTCTTGACTTCATGCTGACCGAGTTTGGTGGCGATCGGATTAATCGTCTAGGAGGAGTATATCAAATTCCAGAGCATGCGTTTTTCAAACAACCCTTAATAGCTGACTTCCTGTTGGCGTGACGTTTAACTTAGAGCACGAAAGTTGTTCGGCCCGATGAGGTCTATATGTGTACCGAGTTTCAGACTAATACGTGCAAGCGTGTTTAATATATGGACCAAATTTTCAGACCTTTTTCAAGGGGGCGCTGTTGAGCCCCCCTGCCACGCCCGGGTACCAGCTTCTGCCCGGCCCTGTTGGCCGCGGATTCCAATGTGTGTGCCAATTTTCAAGAGTTTTTGAGCATGTTAAGGCCCCCAAAAAGCCCCGGAAGACGAAAAAAAAAAAAAATAAAAAAAAAAAAAAAAAATAAAAAAAATAATAATAATAATCCTTAGAAAAACAAGAGGGCCCTGCGCGAATTTTCGCTTGGGCCCTAATTAAAGCTGCAAGCAGCGTTGAGAGGGCCCTCGCACCCGGGCTCACCGCCACCCGTTGGCCTCAGGAAAACAGTGAACAGTGGGCGTCATGCATTTAAGTGAGTGAATACAGGAGAATTATGCCAAAGTCATTTCGAAACGCCACACTTCCTGCGGCCAACAGGTGGCGCTTTTACCGTAACTGAATTTTGCCATGTTGATGTCTTCAGGCCAGGACTTTTATCGAACATGTGAAGTTTGAAGCAGATCGGACATTGTATGCCTGAGTTACAACAACTTCCTGTTTCTTTCGTGGCGTTAATCGCATACATTAGCACTTAGCCAAGTGTTGCATGATTTAACGTGTTTCTAGCATGTCTGGTACTTCGTGGCATGATGAAATGTGAATCTGGTAGTGAATTACAGTATAAAGCATGCCACTTCCTGTTGCCAGCAGGTGGCGCTATGACTAACTGAATATTATCATATAGACGTCTTTAGGCTAGGACTCTTATCACACATGTGAAGTTTGGAGCAGATCGGACATAGTATGCCTGAGTTACAACAGTTTCCTCTTTTATGGCGAAACATCAGACTTTGTCAGGCCGCCACGGACACGCCCTTCACCGAAAACTCAAGATCTTTGATATTTATCATCGCTAAGGTCTTAAGATTAGACTGACAACATATGATGTTGATCTGGTTAAATCTCCATGAGGAGTTAATCACAGTGTAAAACATGTCATTTCCTGTTGCCTGCAGGTGGCGCTATGACAGTAACTGAATATTGTCATGAAGATGTCTTCAGGCCAGGACTCTAATAAAGCATGTGCAGTTTGGGGCAGATCCGACATTGTATACCCGAGTTACAACAACTTCCTGTTTCATAGCGAAACATCAAAATTTGTCAGGCCGCCACGGACACGCCCTTTGGTGAAAACTCTAGATCTTCGCAATTTAACATCGCAAAGGCCTTTAGATTAGACTGACCAAATATGACATTGATCTGATAAAAGCTCTAGGAGGAGTTCGTTAAAGTACAACGTCTGGAAAATGCAAAAAACGGTGAATCAACTCAAAATATCTGACTTCCTGTTCGGTTTTGGATTTCGCTCCAAGAGACTTTTTTGTAGGTACTGGACTGATAAATGTGTGTACCGAATTTCAAAATTCAATGTGAAATGTAGCGAGAGGGGCACTACGTTAGGTGGCGCTATCGAGCCATTTTGCCCCGCCCAATTCTGAAACCCATAACAGACGTAAATTTTCACCACTTCTGACGCGTGTGCAAAGTTTCATGAGTTTTAGAGCATGTTTAGGCCCTCAAAAATGCAATTTATTTTGGAGAATAATAATAATAATAATAATAATAATAATAATAAACGGAGCAATTCCAATAGGGTCCTCACACCATCGGTGCTCGGGCCCTAATAATAATAATAATAATAATAATAATAATAATAATAATAATAATAATAATAATAATAATAAACGGAGCAATTCCAATAGGGTCCTCACACCATCGGTGCTCGGGCCCTAATAAACGGAGCAATTCCAATAGGGTCCTCACACCATCGGTGCTCGGGCCCTAATAATCCTTAGAAGAACAAGAGGGCCCTGCGCGAATTTTCGCTTGGGCCCTAATAATAATAATAATAATAATAATAATAATAATAATAATAATAATAAACGGAGCAATTCCAATAGGGTCCTCACACCATCGGTGCTCGGGCCCTAATAATAATAATCCTTAGAAGAACAAGAGGGCCCTGCGCGCTTAATTCGCTTGGGCCCTAAATATTATAAAATATATATAAAAAAAAAAAACCTGGTGTTGTGTCACTGGTGTTACCTTTAACAAAAATCTCTTATTTTGAAATAAAAATCACACTGTTGACATCAATTGACTACCTTCTTCCTATTTCCTGAAGATCCATGAAGAAAGACACATGGAAAGTCCACTATCTCTTTTCAGTTATCAGAAATTTTAATTAGAAAATCATAATTTCATATGAAGCTTTTAGTTGATTTTTATTATTGACTTTATTATTAGGGAATTTTAAAAAACTAGAATACAAATGGATTAAACTACTTAATTTAGTGAATATACCATAATTGACAACATGTGGATTGATACCTTGCAGCAGCCATAAAATGCATTTTTCATGAAAAATGTCACTAGTGTTACTGTCACTGGTGTTGTTTATAGAAAAAAAAAAACTTTATTCAAAGCTATTTATTTAGTTATTTTGCATAAAATAGCACTAAATAATGTGATTCTAACTTTTTTTCCTATTGTTAATCCTCCTTTGGTCAGATATGGCTAAATTGAGGGTATTTGGCTAAACTGAGAAGCTGAGAAGCAGCGACTTTACGGACAGCGTATTTTACAGACATTTTTAAAATGTTGTTTATGATCTTTTACTGACTGCTTTCACTAAGTGTCAATGAAAAGTCTTTGATTGTATAAAAAATGTAAAAAATTTAGTCTCCTCTCCTTGATTATAGTTGAAGAATAAGTAGGCTATCTTTGGTCGTATCTGTCACTGGTGATTCATTGCGTCACTGTTGTTACTGTTTTTTGTCTGTCTCATTAAATAAAATGTGTCATATGTGACATGATAATACTTTTACATTCATTGAATTCTGCTAAACTCAAGAATTAAGATGTAAAGGATTGCATTACTTGTTTATAACTGTTTTTCAAATATTTCCATTGTTATAGCAAATACATGCATAATTAAATTAGCATAATTCAATCACTTTTAACTAACCTGATTGAAAAAAAAAAAAAAAACACATAATCTCCTTATTTTTTTCATTATCTTTTTTTCTGTAACTCTGACTGCATGTGCTGAAAAAAATGAGAAATATAATTTCATAAAAACGTTTAAAATGCCAGAGAAGTATGGTAACACCCAGGGACGTGCACAGGAATTTTGAGGGGCAGTTGCTCTGACCTAAAAAAAGGGCAATCCCCTACCAACACCCCCCCCAAAAAAAAACTTACGGGCTATATGAGGGACTGAGAATAACCGTGGTATAAGCGGAATAATTGACTCCGCTTCGAGTCGTGACCGAATCACCACCTCAGGTGTGCATTATTTTTCTAATAATTCAACGGCCCGTCGTCAATTATTCCTTACTTGAATCACAGCTTAAATAGTGTTTTGACATCGACAACCCAAGTGCATTTTACTTCAAACTTGCGTGTAGTTAACTTTCTAAAGTAGCAAACGCTTCTCGGGTCGACATTAACACACTGACAAAATTATATTCAGAATTAAAAATATTTTTATACCACTTTTTAATGTGTGACTGTGTAAAGGTTTTCACGAGACACCAACCTTTCGCGAACTTGCTTCCAACACTCGTTCTCATGGAGGCGCGGTGTGCACGGAGGGGAGGGGCTGTGCGCGCGCGAGTATGTGAGAGAGACGCGTGAGTGAGAGACGCAGGGAAATGAAATGTAGCTGAACGTTTGCTTTATGAAAGACATTGACAAAAACGAAAACTAAGGACATTTAATCTATAATTTTATTTTATTTTAGTTAGTTAGTTTTGTCAAACACACATTACAGTTTTGGTTAGGTATCGTTTTTTTGTAATGCCTCGTTTTTATTTTTATTTCAGTTAACGACAATGTTTTTTCCCATCTAGTTTTCATTTTTTCGTTCGTTTTCGTTAACAATTATAACCTTACTCACCTTTCCGACAACGTTAAGTCATCTCACCCGACAACCGCGACAATCTCCTTCTAGTGCCGCTCATGCAGACTCAGCTCAGGTGCCGGTCGCGTGCAGCGCTGCAGCCACGTAAACAGAGTTTGCCCCATAGACATCATATCCGCTTTTTAAGTCGTGACGTAAGGAACGCCGTTTCCGGGTCCAAGCCTCGACTCGTTTCACTTGAGAATGCCATCAACGGCCGTTTATGAGCGCTATTTATTCATTTTAAACATCAATCATTTTAAAAACTTAAACATTTTAAATACTTACAGTCTATACAACAGTCTCCGTGCTTACAGCGTCACAGATATTAATATTTTAACGATTTATAAAAGATGAATCATTGTCTGGCCATCTGGAATTTTGGTATGGAGATAAAGGTTATAATTATATATTTGGTAACACTTTACTTGAAGGGGTGTGCATAAGACTGACATGACACCTTCATAATCTTGACATGACACCTGTCATGAATATGAAGGAGGTTTTATGCATGTTTATGACAACTGTCATTAAATGTCATTCGCTCAATTATGTCATTTTTAATGCAAAGATGACATTGTTTGAGATGTCTTTGTTACGACAACTTGACATAAACCAATACATCATAACCTGTCAGTGTCTTTGTCATGACAACTTGACATTAGCAAAACATCATAACCTGTCATAAACATGACATAGCAGATTAATTATCAAACTTAAAAAAACTACTTAGCTTTGTGGGTTAACATTACATTACATTATTTTGGTAACATTTTAGTATAGGGAACACATATATAAACGATTAACTATGACTTTTCCCTCAATAAACTACTGCTTATTATAGTTAATTGTTATGTTTAGGTATTGGGTAGGATTAAGATCATGCAGAATAAGGCACTAATATGTGCTTTATAAGTACTAATAAATAGCCAATATTTTAGCCATATGAATGCTAATAGTAATAAGCAACTAGTTAAAAGACCCTAAAATAAAGTGTTACCATTATTTTATAACAGTGTCATCTTTTTACGAAATTTGAAATTGTCTATTATCTGACCTTCTGTTGGAGGAAACTTAAAAAAAAAAAAAAAACATGAAATGAAAAATAGTCATGACGCTGTTATAAAATTATTTGTCAGAGTTTTGTCACTTAATGACATTTTAATGACAAGTTCAATTTGTACCACTGTACTTGAGCTCAAGATACATATTTATGACACTATTATAATGGCCTCATGACAGCCATTGTCAAAACCAACGACATGACAGTTTAATGTAATGTTAACCCATAAAGCTAAATGATGTCAAGTTGTCATGACAAAGACACTGACAGGTTATGATGTATTGGTTTATGTCAAGTTGTCATAACTCGGACATCTCAAACAATGTCATCTTTGCATTAAAAATGACATAATTGAGCGAATGACACTTAATGACAGTTGTCATAAACATTCATAAAACCTCCTTCATATTCATGACATGTGTCATGTCATGATTATGAAGGTGTCATGTCAGTCTTATGCACACCCCTTCAAGTAAAGTGTTACCATATATTTTTTTCTAGTATTACACCACATCGTGTGTGTATATTAGCACCATTTGTTGTTTTCTTGTGGTATGAGATAGAGAATACGAATCTGACGTCACGCCGCATTGAGTTCTGGGTAACTTCTTTGTTTATTCGCCATCTTGACAGGATCGCGCAGCCTTTCCGTTATTGAGTTTAGTGCAGTAATTTGTTTTCTGTCGTGATTGTGAAAAATGTCACCATTGTATGTCATTAATGCTGCATCGATAATTGTGATAGTAACTCAGATCATCGTTCTGAGAGAAAACAAGACAGTGAAAAAAGTTTTTTCGCCTTTTGTACGTGTAAAAACACCAAGGGAACACCAAGTCGAGGAGATGACGAGAAGACGCCGGATGGCAAATCTATTCATAATTGCACTGATTAAACCCACTGCTTATCACTCAATAAAAGAATCACATTGCTAAGTGTTTTTGAACGTTTTGATTTCGTTTGGTTTAATAATTAACATTACCTTTGCAAGTCTGACTCTCACTGCGCTCGTGAATTAGCAGAACTTGACGGGGACATTCAAATGCTTAACAAGAAAAACGCTTCATGTGACAAACAAACAATTCTGTATATTTATTAAAGCATACTGCGTGGAGATACGCAAATGAGCCCAAAATATGAACGCAACACGTTTATAAAAAGGGTTTCCTCTCGTGTCCTCTCAAGAAAAGGCTTAATGCACTTAGACTGATATTAAAGAGACCAAATTCTATTAAAGCACATGCTGAAAAACGGATGAGACCGAAATATAAACTTTCAGTATCACTTAAAATGCAAGTATTTTATACATTTTCTTCATAACGGTTTTTATAAACCGCTGAATTTGACCCATAATCTCTGATTCTCCTGATCTGTGATCGTGGAAAAGGGGGATTACAATGACAACAGTTGTAGGCCTACTCAGTATGCTCGTTTAAGCACCATTTAAATGTTTCCAACAAATAAATGAATCGACTTTTCTCAGTTTGTTGATCACATAGATTTATTTGGATATTCATACGATGGCTGAAGCAGTGGTGAGCATCCAGCGTGCGACACGGTAAACAGATCAACATTGTAAACGAAATTCTACAAAACTTCAGTGAAAAAAAATAAATAAATAAAATGATCATGCGACACGATAAAATAGCTTCTATTCCCTGCAAACGATACCATTAAAAATGTTAACGTTCCACTTAATGGCAGAAACAAAACAAAAGGTAAGCAAGAATCCGTATTAATTTCAGTGCGAGTAATAGAGGGCGATCCTGTCAAAATGGCGGCGCCGCCCCGGCATGCAACGAGGCGTGACGTCGGTTCGTATTCTCTATTGAGCGTTAGGACCCGGAAGCGCTGCCGTGTGACGTCAGACTTAACAACCGGATAGGTAGACGCCCTATCGAACGCTACTGCCTATTGGCACGGACGAGCCGTGGAGCCGCCATCTTGGACCGGTCGCCAGCTCCACTCAGTGTAACTTGTTTGTCAGGTGCAATGAGCTGTCAGCGCATTTAATTAATTATATCTCACTGAATACCTAACTGATTTTGACGCGGGTTTTTTTGCTGCAAAGGTCATTCATGTAGCTATGATACAGGACACATTGTTCAGTATATTTTAATATTCATAGTAGGCTTAACAGTTATATAATATTCTGATATAAGATCCCACATGGAAAAAACCTATATAAACATATATGTTTCAATATAGGTTTTGATATAGGTTTTACATATATGTGACATATATAAAATTGGCCGTTTTCCTATATTATATGTACATATATGTACATATATGCACACATACATGTACACATATATGTACACATATGTACACATATATGTACACACACATATATATATATATATATATATATATATATATATATATATATATATATATATATATATATATATATATATATATATATATATATATATATATGTGTACACATAATATAGGAAAACGGCCAATTTTATATATGTCACATATATGTAAAACCTATATCAAACCTATATTGAAACATATATGTTTATATAGGTTTTTTCCATGTGGGAAATTCCATAACATGCCAATTACATGTGATAATTTCACGTGTTCGCACATACATGAGTTCTTGCATTCTTAGTTTTTGCCTTGATAATAGAAAATATGAGCTAGGCATCATGTATGACAGTCAAAAATGAGATATGAGCTACAAAATGACCAGATCCTGCCATTAGCTATATAGAAGACATATCTTGTATGTATAGGGCATATATATGGATATGAAGAAGCAATACAGGAGACCTATATTTCCTGTATATGCACATATATGCACCTCAATTTTGCCTATATGTGGCATATATACACATATATGCAGTATATATACGCATATATGCAGCATATATATACGCATATATGCAGCATATATATAGCATATATGCAGTATATATGCGCATATATGCAGCATATATATAGCATATATGCAGTATATATGCGCATGTATGCAGCATATATATAGCATATATGCAGTATATATGTGCATATATGCAGCATATATATTATCATATATGTGCATATATGCAGCATATATGTACATATACACTGCATATAGTTTTCATATATGCGCATATATCCACATATAGGTTCTTTCCATGTGGGATATAAAGTGACCAGACATCCAAAATCAAAATATGTGATGTAGGATATAAGGTCATTTATAAATCACACAATATGATAAAGAAGCAGAAACAGATAGTTGCAGTAAAATAAGATATCTCAGTAATACTAGCAGAAGTGGGAGGGGTAACTCGATTTGTGCTTTGCCGTGATATCACGTGCACAAACACAAATAACAGTTATTATGTCCGGTCGAACAATGTATGTATTAAATTCAGATTGGATTGTGTTGGTAATAGGCACTTAACGTTACCTAACGCTAAAAAATAAGTTTCGTGCAAGTGCTTTCGAACATCTTTCTGATCTGAATAGCAGACTAAGTTATGTGGAAAACACTTGCGAGGTCCGACGGTTATTTATTAAATGTTATCCACATTATATTTCATTTGCAACAGCATTGTGAACTTTTATATAACGATCCGTTTGGTCATTAACTTTTAAATGCATCATTATGCAAAGATGAGGAGAGTTCTCTGCATGAAAGACCTATGACTGGCAGATCAACGTGCGACTACATTTCTCTCCGAAACGGTAGGAAAATAAATTTAATTCAGTGTGGAGGATTTTAACTGTGACAAGATGATTGACAGGGTAGTTTAAACAGTTACAGGTTGTGTAAATAACCGTTAAAGAAGCAGTTATGACGAGGTAGTATGTCCCAAAGCTTGTCTACTCTTCTGCTACACACTCAAAAGTATGTACTTTTTCTTTAGAAAAACAGTAAATGCTTTTAGGACGTAGTATAAGTAGGCGAATTGGGACGCAGCTTAGGAGTACGACCGGTCTAAGATGGCGGCCGCAAATCTCAGCGCCCAGCGGCCAATAGGGCGTCTACCTATATGATGTCTATGGTTTGCCCTTCCCCTACTGACTTTCACTTTCAGACGGGTGCCCGAATATGGAAGTGAATAAGGCTTTGCGATTTTTATTTATTTATTTATTTATTTATTTATTTATTTTATCTAGGCCTACGTGAAATTCTGCATCCATTGTACGATTTTTTTATTTATTTTTTCCACCTCGGAAGGGTGAGTCGAGAAAGGCATATGGGCAGTTGCCCGGGCAACCTGAGCAACCCCCCTGTGCACGTCCCTGGTAACACCAGTGACAAAAAAATGGTACATGCTGTCTTTAAATGCACAAAATAATAATAATAATAATAAATCATAAAGCTGTCATTTGTATTCATAAAGTCAATGTGTAATATAATAATGTGGCCTAAGTTTAAACGTTAGAAAAAGAAATACATTTTAAGACATTTTGTCATACCAAAAGTGGACTTTTCTGTAGAATGACCCGAATTCAACTACTATTTTTACTTGAAGTAAAACCATAATATCAACCTGCACAACAAAACAATCATGGTTTCTGTAAATCCATTATCATGTTTAAAGGGATTTTTAAGGAACACAGCCTCCTTTAAATCCAGTAGGTTTGGTTTCATTTGCCCTTTGTCTGAGTTTCAAGGTGTAAGGTCTGTTGATAAAAGGCAACGCTGTTTTTTTTACAAGTGTTGTTATGGAAATACCAGATGAGGGACGTCAGTAGGACTTTCGCAAACTGGCAAGGACTTGAATGTCCTCCGAACGTCCGTCAGCGAACGTTACAAAGCGGACCAAACGCGGACGTCCCCCGAACGTCCGGCGAACGTCTGCCAGCGAACGTTAAAAAGCGGACCAAACGCGGACGTCCCCCGAACGTCCGTCAGCGAACGTTACAAAGCGGACCAAACGCGGACGTCCTCCGAACGTCCGTCAGCGAACGTTACAAAGCGGACCAAACGCGGACCTTAACGGACGTTCACAACGTCCGGGGGACGTCCCTTGTTTGCTGGGGAAGACGTTCTGCGCGGCTTTGATGGGTGCGCGGCCACAAATGGGCGGCGACCGCTTTCTTCCAGTGGCTTCTTCATTTGTATTCATAAAGTCAATGTGTAATATAATGTGGTGTGCGTTTAAACGTTAGAAAAAGAAATAGGCTACATTTTAAGACATTTTAGAATGACCCGAATTCAAATAGACCTACTTTTAAAACCATAATATCAACCTGCACAAAAAAACAAAAACAAACATGGTTTCTGTAAAATCCATTATCATATTTAAAGTGATTATTTTAAGGAACACGACCTCTTTTAAATCCAAGGTTTAGTTTAATTTGTCCTTTGTCTGAGTGTCAGGTCTGTTGGTAAAAGGCAAGGCATGGGCAACTGGTTTTTGCAAGTGTTGTTATGGAAATATCAGATGAGGGACGTCAGTACTTTCGCAAACTGGCAAGGACTTGAATGTCCCCCGAACGTCCGTCAGCGAACGTTACAAAGCGGACCAAACGCGGACGTCCCCCGAACGTCCGTCAGCGAACGTTACAAAGTGGACCTACTGCGGACCTTAACGGACGTTCACAACGTCCGAGGGACATCCCTTGTTTGTAGGGAGGTAACGTTAAAATCTGAGACATAGTTTTATATTTTTATTTTCGTTATTTTAAATGTAACGCCGTTAAAGGTGCTAAAGAGGATCTTTTCGTCGACTGAGAAACCAAAGACTGTTACTGAGTTTTTGAAATGAGCGCATGCGTAAGAACAACCCCCCACTTCACAGCTCATTTCAAGAGAACGCCTCCTAAAACTCGTGCACGTATTTTTTTACAGTCTATGATTGGAACACGAGTGTTTACCACCGGCATTCGCTGTGTCGTGTTAGTGAATTCATTATGTCGGACTCATCGCAGGTAACTCATAATTTGCAGTTGTCAAAAACATTGCATGCAGTGCCTGTAGAGTGTGGAAAGTTACTGGAGCGCGCAGCCGGGCTCATCTCTCACAAGGAACGTCATGGCAGTGATTGACAAGCCAGAGGGCCAATCCGCGCACGTCTCTCACAAGGAACGTCACGGCAGTGATTGACAAGCCAGAGGGCCAATCGTTTACGCGATGATCGCGTAAACGATTGGCTGATGTTTTTAAGGCCCTACCTCGTGCACAGATGATGTATATTAATATTATTCCTTTCATTGCACCTAATAAATAGTCTTTTATCAGTTAGTAAAGACAGTTTCAAGTAATATTGCAAAAATGTATAAAACAAAACATTCTCTTTAGCACCTTTAACTGTTTAATGCTGTAAACGGCAGAATAATCACTTATAGGCCTATTCGTTAAACGGCAACTGTAGTAGAGTGTTTGTTAATTTTAGACCCTGCCTGGCCTCCATGAAGCTCACATCAACCATATTGAAAATTCAATAAAATCTATATAAAACGGTTAATCCAAATTAACGGCTAAATTTAGTCCAAATTTTCTGAAGAGACTTGTTCGCTTAATGCAATATAAAGTTTCAGTTTAGACTTTTATTCACATATAAACATTAATTAGCGAACATAAATGGAAGCTCAACTGTACTGGTTTGTATATGCACTTGTGTATTAAATTTGTTCATTATATAAAGTGATAGAGTTTATTCTGAAAATTTGGACTAAACCTCTCAATTCATTAGATTAGATTTACAATCTGCATGAACTTTTGTTTTAAACATCAAAGTGGCAATTGCGTGGACTGTCAATGGAGGGATAGAAAGCTTTCAGATTTCATTAAATTATCTTTATTTGTGTTTTGAAGATGAATGAAAATCCTAACAGGTTTGGAACGACATGAATTCAGGTCATGATAAAAACAAATAATCTTGTAACTTACAATATGTACATGATATTTTAATGATTTCAAAATACTATCAAAAATTTAAAAAAAACTTAATCGCAATTCATTTAGGACATAGACATAGTTTTATATTTTTATTTTAGTTATTTTAAATGTAACGACGTTAACTGTTTAATGCTGTAAACGGCAGAATAATCACTTATAGGCCTATTCGTTAAACGGCAACTGTAGTAGAGTGTTTGTTAATTTTAGACCCTGCCTGGCCTCCATGAAGCTCACATCAACCATATTGAAAATTCAATAAAATCTATATAAAACGGTTAATCATACATGGTTAATTACTTAACGATTTGTTTACTTAAATTCTTTGTAATGACAATGAACCAGCCAAATCAATGATTTAGAGTTGTTTATAACAAAATATTCTCGTTTGTCGCCACTTACTGGTTTAACGTTAACGTTATGTGTGAGTCTATTCATTCCTATAAATCTAACATACTTTTTATTTTCAGCAGCTGGAGGAGAGACAGCCTTTACAGCAACAACAAGACAACAACGACTATAAGCAGGGGTGGGTATTAAATTCGTTTCTGACTTGTTCAGTACCAATAGATATAAGGTCCTGGACTAATGGTGCTGCTATCGGTATGTATGTAACGTTCAGTCATTAATTACCCTTTATATACAACCACATATCATTCAGATAATCGCCAGGTGGACTGCACAGATCCAGGATCAAGAATTCATCATGCAGACCATGTTCAAGGAGAAGCAGCGTATCCTGGGTGAACAACTATGCCTCATTTTTCCAATATCACTTAGGTAAGACTAAATGGATTTAAAGTGATTTCAATCATTGGTCATTTGTTTCAGGTCTGCTTGATCATTTTGTTGTCCTGGATGTGAGAACATGGTCAAAAGGTGTGTCAATCAGCATCCAGCCATAAAAGCAGCCTTCTCGTTAAAAGGCTCAGGAGGACAAAACAGCTAATTCACAGGGTTGAATATCACAATTCAATTACTCACAGAGACAAAGAGATGTTAATAATTCTGAATTCGAGAGGTCAGAAATTTTACTATTTGATACATTTACACTTTTTATTTAATTCAGAATGAAATCATTGTGATTGATGAATCTGAATATAGTTGATGTGTACATTTATTTAGAAATCGGATTTGATATTTTAAAATGCACTGTCTGTCCAGAATTAGACTTTCCCGCTGTTGGTGCATATTAACCATCATCCTGTCATTGTTTCTTTTCTGTTTCAAAAAGCAGACTTTATATTTATCATTCCAGGTCCTGATTAGGAGACACAGGGAATATGAAGCTATGTGCCCTGCTGATTATATTTATCAAGCAGTATAAATGCTTAAAACTAAACAGAAGCATTTTGAAATTTTATGACAACAGTCATTTATTACACTGCATTCATTCAACAACAGTGGTTAGTTTTGTACGTCATTGCATCATTTCTACATCATTCCACATGCTTTACACTTTCAAATTTCAGTTTTTAATCTGATCAAGTGTTTACATGTCCTATTGAACAGATTAGAAAAGGTTTAAACCACCCCTTACAATCAGAATGAAATTTTAAAATCTGATTTGGCAAATTTATTCTGAATGGCATGGTTGCATGTGACTTAAAGGGATAGTTCACCGAAAAATGAAAATTCTGTCATCATTTACTCACCCTCAGCTTGTTCCAAAGCTGTATAAATTTCTTCTGTTAAAAACCACCATTGACTTCCATATTTTTTTTCCTACTATGGAAGTCAGTGTTGGCCCAAAGCAGCCTGGTAACAAACTTTCTTTAAAATGTCTTATTTTATATAGCTTTGGAACAAGCTGAGGATGAGTAAATGATGATAGAATTTTCATTTTTGGGTGAACTATCCCTTTAATTCGACTGTGCAACTAGTCCGATTACAAATTAATTATTAGGGTCCATGTAAATGCAGCTATTGTATAGTACCAAATGATACACAATCACATCACATAGGCTGCTTTGCAACCCTATAACTTTTTTTAAATCTGAAGCTATAGCAGAAACATTAGCTGTGTTTACATGGGCTCTAATAATCAGACTTTAATCAGAGTAGTAGCACAGATGGAATAAAAAGTCACATGTAACCACGTTAGTTGAAATGAATTGGCTGGGTCCAATTGACATTTCATTCGGATTGAAAGGGCATGTTTAAAGCTTTTTTTAAAATCTGTTCGATACTATCAAATACAATCCAAAATCTCCTTCCACTCATCATCTCATCCGCAAGCTTCTTGTTTTGGGCGTTGAAATGGGCATTTTTACTGCTTGATAAATATAAACAGCATGGCACAAAGCTTAATGTGCTCATCGTCTCCTAATTAGGACCCATAATAGATAAATGTTAAGTCTGTTTTTAAAACAAAGAAAAGCTGTGTAGTGCAGTCGTGCAATGTACCAACTGCTTTGACATGATTATCGGGTTAACTAACTTGTATGCAAGGGCTCACAAACTACTGAGTGTTTGAACCTACACAGTGTACACCTGCCTAAAGGGTTAGTTCACACAAAAATGAAAAGAAAAAGAAAAAATGACTCACCCTTATGTCATTCCGAACATGCAAGAATGTGTTGTTCATCTTCGAAACATAAATTAAGATATTTTAATGAAATCTGAGAGTTTTCTGTCCCTCAATTTACAGACCATGCAACTAACACTTTGACACTTCAAAAAGTTCATAAAGAGATTGTAAAAGTGATCCATATGAATGGATCAGTTTAGTCCAAATTTTCTGAAGAGACTTGTTCGCTTAATGCAATATAAAGTTTGAGTTTAGACTTTTATTCACATATAAACATTAATTAGCGAACATAAATGGAAGCTCAACTGTACTGGTTTGTATATGCACTTGTGTATTAAATTTGTTCATTATATAAAGTGATAGAGTTTATTCTGAAAATTTGGACTAAACCTCTCAATTCATTAGATTAGATTTACAATCTGCATGAACTTTTGTTTTAAACATCAAAGTGGCAATTGCGTAGACTGTCAATGGAGGGACAGAAAGCTTTCAGATTTCATTAAATTATCTTTATTTGTGTTTTGAAGATGAACAAAAGTCTTGAATTCATGTCATGATAAAAACAAATAATCTTGTAACTTACAATATGTACATGATATTTTAATGATTTCAAAATACTATCAAAAATTTAAAAAAAACTTAAGAATTGCAATTCATTTAGGCTACATGAAATATGCCCTTACTGTATTTTTTCTTAAAATATTTTTTTCAGTCTTTCGTGTACAGAAAGATATATTTTTTTTGAGAAGGCTGCAACAACGACTAAAGCCAGGGACACACTTAATGACTGTAAGGCCAATTATAAATGTAATTTGATACTTTGATCTTGCCCAAACACGTCGAGTCAGAGCCAGTTGCGTTCAGTCTGTTTATAATCTGTAAGTATTTAAATCCACTTCAGTCGAAGGAAACAGTTTTTAAGTGTGTTTATTTCAGTCTTAGAATGTTTCAGCTAGTCGTTCAGTGTCTCCCCAGCTTGAAGGAGTCAGCAGTGAGGGAAGTAATCGTTAAAATGTAAGTTCTTTGAGAATTTGTGCACTGTTTATTATCTAAATGTAATAATGTACACTGCCAGTCAAAGATATTGAGATTTGGAAGATGTTGCAAAATTTAATTTATTCCTTTGACGGAAAATTTGACATCATTTTTCTAGTCTTCAGTGCCACTTGATCTTTGATCATTCTAATATGCTGAATTGATGCTCGGACATTTCTTTTGAAATGTGCTGCTTCATATTGTTGTGTTCTTGAGCATCAAATCATCATATTAGAATGATTTCTGAAGGATCATGTGACACTAAAGACTGGAGTAATGATGCTGAAAATTCAGCTTTGATCACAGGAATAACTTACTTTTAAAAATAGATTAAAATAGAATACAGTTAATAGACCTTATTTTCCAGAGAAACAAGCACGCTGCCATCTTTAGAGTATTGTCTTTGAACTTCCGGTTTTGCGGTAGCCCTGTATATTTCTATGGAAATAAGAATAAGAATAATTAACTGGTGAAGTGGATTTACCTGTTGTAGAGTCAATGAAAGTTATCATGAGCATTGTTATGTTTAAAGCAGATGTCTTAACAAATGTCAGTAGACCGGGAAGATTTTAAAATGAGCAGTTCATTCATAAATACAAGATCGCTGTGGAAATACAAACCGGAAGTCAAAAGACAACGAGCGCAGCGCTGAAAAGGGGCGGGGCTACATAAGGTCTATAGGAAAACTATTTTAGAATATTAAAGTAAAACTACTTCACAATATTATTATTTTACTGTATGTATTTTTTCATCAAATGCAGCCTTGGTAAGTAGAAGAGACTGCTTTCAAAAGTAAAAATGCAACTTCTAACAATGTAATTCAACCTTTCAGCTGCCAGAGAAGGATGATGGCGGCAGTGGTGACCGAGGTGACAGTGCAGCTCAGGATGAAGAAGAGGAGGAACATGTAAGTTAAACATGCTTTCCGCATACCTTTCTAACAAACAATAAACCTGACTACAATAACTACTACAATAAATATTATTTTTAGCTTCCAGTTTGCAAAAATCCAAAGTGAATATATATAGAGACCATCCTCCTATCCTTGCCTCAGAAGAACCTGAGAAAGACACTCTTCCTCTTCTCTCACAGCTCTCCATCATCTACCTCTGCAACACTGAGGACACGGTAATGAAAGATCTCAAATTCTTCCTGAGAAAGTCCACATGTTCATTTTCTTGAACAAAAACTGTACATGTATTTTTAGGTGGGCCAAACTATTATTTGAAGAAATGCTAAAAAAAATCTTTATATTGTTCTTTATACATATCTTTTATTCTTTATGAATGTCATCTTCTGGATTTTTTTTTTTTGCTTTTGAGAAGCTCAAGGACTGTATATCTTTGGTAATTGTGATATTGTCTAGCAGTAAAGCAGTATTAAAGCACATTACCTCAGTATATTTGTAGCAGCTGCCTCACACAGGACACTTAGGAAATTATTTAAAATATATTTTTTGCAAATAAAGTAATAAATATCTGCTGAATCTTTTTCATATCTTTGTCATTTTTGTGCCAAATTATGGATAGTAGTAATCATAAGAGTATCTATAAATATAACTAATAAAATTATTTAACTATACCCATCTAATGATAAAACACTGTCAATTAAAAGAATAAAACATATTAATCACTGGTTACATTTATTTATTGATTGTATTGTTTGATCTATGAAATGTGTTCAATTTATGAATTCATGTGTTCAATTTTCTGTACTCATAATTTGATAACACTTTACATGGTTAAAACATGGTTACATGGTAATGTTCAAATGTATTGGCTTATAAACTGTACGAAGTAACAATGCTGATGATTTCATGGATGCAGTGTGTTTCTAGCCATTTTCAGAATTTAGAATTTAATGAGGGTTTCTATTGGTTTCCACTACATATTTTGATCTGCAAATGTATTAACCAAAGCAATACAATTCCCTATTAGAATTTATAAGGTTTTATAGCAGAGAATGAAGTGTTTATCAGTTCTGCATGGATTTCAAGGTTATGGACGGAGCACATCTCCATTCCCCGGAGTAAAGGTGAGAAGCAGATTTTAAGATAAAGGTCGAGGTGGTATTTTGGTCTTTAGGACGTACCTGTTACGTTCCAGCAACGTACCACGAAAACGTCGCCACAACGAATATGGGAATCACAAAGTTACGTCGCTGGAACGTTATTCGGGACTCGTTGCAACTAATATGAGCCGATCCAGTTACGTTTTTACAAACGTGCCAGTTTGGTCGTTGAGACGTTACTGTCACGTTCCAGCGACGTACCGCTATAACGTCGCCACGACGAATATGGGAATCACAAAGTTACGTCGCTGGAACATTATTCGGGACGTCGTTGCAATTAATATGAGCCGATCCAGTTACGTTTTTACAACTTGCCAGTTTGGTCGTTGAGACGTTACTGTCACGTTCCAGCGACGTACCGCTATAACGTCGCCACGACGAATATGGGAATCACAAAGTTACGTCCCTAGAACGTTATTTGGTACGTCGCTACAATGAAAATGGTCCGGTCCAGTTACGTCGTCACAACATAACTGTGTTAGCTGGGTTCACACCCTTTTTTCCGCTCCACTGCCGGTAAGAGGCCACCATCTTGTTTGATTTTTTTCTGAAATCTCCGAACCGGTCACGTGATCGGCTGCTAACATTCTGATTGGAGGATCTCAAAAAATTGCCCACGACCGATCTAACGTATCCAGATATAGAGGGTATGCACGTGACGTCACCGTCGACCGTGAAGCTCAGCGCCTCGCCACATCTTTAAAATTCGAACGGATTGTTTTCTCTGAATGTAACTTACGCACACCGGCAGCGACATTCGGCGTCTGTCCGCGGCGCCCAGCTACGACTCAGAAAAAAATATAAAACAATGCGTTCGAATTTGAAAGACGTGTTGCGGCGCTGAGCTTCGCGTCCGGTGTGCGAGCCCCTTGATTGGCAGTATTGGTTTTCAGCGTGAATGTCGCGAAAAACACATCCAAAACGGGAAAAAGCTTTGTGATTGACTGTACAAATAGCTTTGATACAAACCCTGAGGTATATATTTAAAAACTGCAGAAAGCAACAGGGAAAAAAGCAAATCACTGCAATTCACAGAAACAGCTGGACTCCAGGCAGAGAAACATGGATTTGCAGTTATCATTGTGTCAAACTGTTGGATTTTGAGGTAAAAACCATACAGTACATACTGTATTGTTATAGCTATATTAGTTTGACAACTCATCAATTAAATATTTTCCATGTTATATTCTGCATAATTGGGTGTTTTTCAATAAACAACACTGACAAAAACTACACTATAAAACTATATGTGTTTTAGGGCTGAACAATATGACAATATAACATTGATATAAGTGATTATGTGGATTTAAACCTATATTGTAGTTATATAAAATATCACAGGCAGATCTGGCCAGCGTCACGTGATTTCCGATTCTTGTGAAAAAGGTCTATGGAGAGATAAGAGGGTCTGTATCTCTTACGATAGAGGGTATGCATCGACGTCACTTTCCCGCCGAAAGCGCGCTCCCTCAGCTGGACTGAGTGGCAAAAGAAGCTGCTGCGTGACTGGATTTAACAGGGGAAACTGCGAAAACGCGAGTAAAACTGACGAATTACACTAAAGGTTGGAATTGAATGTGTTCCTTACAACTTGTCAAATAAACCTAATCCATGGATATTGCATGCAGCCAGGAGTCGTTTTTCCTGACATTTATATGTGCCTGATTTCGACGGCGGGGAAATACATAAAGCAAATCTGCCTGTGAATATTTTATATAACTAGGTAGGTTTAAATCCGCGTAATCACTTATATCAATGTTATATCGTCATATTGTCCAGCCTTAAAACATATATAATTTTATAGTATAGTTTTTGTCAGTGTTGTTTATTTAAAAACAATATAAGATGGAAAATATTTAATTGATGAGTTGTCAACATAATATATAACAATACAATATATATGGTATGATTTTACCTCAAAATCCAACAATTTGACACAAAATTATTAAATCCATGTTTATCTGCTGGAGTCAAGTTGTTTCTGTGAATTACAGTGATCCATTTGCTTTTTTTTTCTGTAGCTTTCGGCGGTCTTTAAATATATACCTCAGGGTTTGTGTCAAAGCTATTTGTACAGTCAATCACAAAGCTCTTTCCCGTTTTGGATGTGTTTTGTGTGTTTTTAGCGACATTTACGCTGAAAACCAATGCTGCCGCTCAGTCTTTTGCCACTCAGTGGACGTGACCGCAGTCGTAACGGTCGACGGTGACGTCACGCGCATACCCTCTATCCGGTTGTTAAGTCTGACGTCACGCGGCAGCGCTTCCGGGTCCAAACGCTCTATCTCATACCACAAGAAAACAACAAATGGTGCTAATATACACACACGATGTGGTGTAATAGTACAAAAAATATATAATTATAAACTTTATCTCCATACCAAAATCCCAGATGGCCAGACAATGATTCATCTTTTATAAATCGTTAAAATATTAATGTCTGTGACGCTGTAAGCACGGAGACTGTTGTGTAGACTGTAAGTATTTAAAATGTTTAACTTTTTAAAATGTTTTATGTTTATTATGAATAAATAGCACTCATAAACGGCCGTCGATGGCATTCTCAAGTGAAACGAGTGGAGGCTTGGACCCGGAAACGGCGTTCCTTACGTCATGACTTAACAAGTGGATGCGTAACGGCTAACTTAATCACGTGTGGCACCTCTCAGCCTATCATGTAATGGCAGTGACATCAGTCGCAACTGCCTTCTCTTAAAAAAATTTTTTTTTATCAAGCTAAAATCTACATATAGTTCCCAAAAAGTATTGTTTAGTGTAAAACATTCTGAAGATTTGCAAACAGGCTGTCCATTAATTAATTGATTAGCTATTTCCCCACAAAAGCTGTTTAATCAGTGTAGTGAAGCCTCTCATCCATTGACTTCCATTCAAAAAACAGCCTCTGGTCTCATTCCCTGCGTACCGCGGGGGGCGGAGCGTTAGCATTAGCCGTTACGCCTTTTTGGCTAAAGGTTGCAGGCTTGCCTTCCAGTGGCTTTGAGCTCATCCTCTGCTCTCCGGATCTCCACCTCCGTCGCGGCCGCCCAGGTCATCGGCATTCCTTCACCGCCTCGGACTTCCATCTGTGCAGTGGGCTCTACCCCAGAGTGGGTTCCTTTGTTCAGTTTCCCGCCACTCATCTGTATCCATGGTTACCGTCATCATTAGCTCATTTATGTCAGCTATGTCCTATTAATTACCCTTGTTAGGGCCCGAGCACCGATGGTGTGAGGACCCTATTGGAATTGTTCAGACAAAATTTTCTTCTTCTCCAAAATGAATCACATTTTTGAGGGCCTAAACGTTCTCAAAAACTCATGAAACTTTGCACACGCGTCAGAAGTGGTGAAAATTTACATCTGATATGGGTTTCAGAATTAAGTGTGGCAAAATGACTCGATAGCGCCACCTACAAAATTTCAATTAAGCGCCCTTCGTGCTATGTTTCACGTACAGTTATGAAATTCGGTAGACAGATGTAACAGCCCAATACCTACAAAAAAGCCCCTGGGTGCAAAGTTTGTAAACCCAACAGGAAGTGAGATATTTTGAATTTTCTCTACAAAAGTTTGGCAGTTTTTGCCATTTCCACATATTGTACTTTAACGAACTCCTCCTAGAGCTTTAATCAGATCAACATCATATTTGGTCAGTCTAATCTAAAGGCCTTTGAGACGTTAAATTGCGAAGATCTAAAGTTTTCGCTGAAGGGCGTGTCTGTGGCGGCATGACAAAGTCTGATGTTTCGCCATGAAAAAGGAAGTTGTTGTAACTCAGACAAACAATGACCGATCTGCCCCAAACTTCACATGTTTTATTAGAGTCCTGACCTGAAGACATCTATATGACAATATTCAGTTACAGTCATAGCGCCACCTGGGGGCAACAGGAAATGACATGTTTTACACTGTGATTAACTCCTCATAGAGATTAAACCAGAAGCACATCATATATGGCCAGTCTAATCTTAAGGCCTTTGAGATGTTAAATTGCAAAGATCTTGAGTTTTCGTTGAAGGGCGTGTCCGTGGTGACCGATAAAGTCTGATGTTTCGCCATGTAAGGTGAATCACTTTTTTGAGGGCCGAAACATACTCGAAAACGTATGAAACTTTGCAGATGCGTCAGAAGTGGTGAAAATTTACGACTGATATGGGTTTCAGAATTAAGTGTGGCAAAATGGCTCGATAGCGCCACCTAAAAAATTTCAACGAAGTGCCCCTGACACTACGTTTCATGTACAGGTATGAAATTTGGTACACACATCTAACAGCCCAATACCTACAAAAAAGTCTGAGTGAAATCTGAAAACCAACAGGAAGTCAGATATTTTGAATTTTCTTTGCAAAATTTGTGCAGTTTTTGCCATTTCCAGACGTTGTACTTTAACGAACTCCTCCTAGAGCTTTAATCAGATCAACATCATATTTGGTCAGTCTAATCTAAAGGCCTTTATAACATTAAATTGCGAAGATCTAGAGTTTTCGCTAAAGGGTGTGGTCGTAGCGGCCTGCCAAAGTTTGATGTTTTGCCATGAAACAGGAAGTTGTTGTAACTCGGGTATACAATGTTGGATCTGCCCCAAACTTCACAAGTTTTATTAGAGTCCTGACCTGAAGATATCTATATGCCAATGTTCAGTTGCAGTCATAGCGCCACCTGCCAGCAACATGAAATGACATGTTTTACACTGTGATTAACTCCTCATAGACATTTAATAATAACAACATCATATATGGCCAGTCTAATCTTAAGGCCTTAGTGACATTTAATTGCAAAGATCTTGAGTTTTCGCTGAAGGGCGTGTCCGTGGTAGCCTGACAAATTCTGATGTTTCGCCATGAATGATGAAGCTGTTGTAACTCAGGCATACAATGTTCCGATCTGCTCCAAACTTCACATGTGTGATAAGAGTCCTGGCCTAAAGACATCTATATGCCAATATTCAGTTAGTCATAGCGCCACCTGCTGGCAACAGGAAATGGTATGCTTTACACTTTAGTTCACTCTCAGAAAAACATTTTAATATGCCATGATGTACCAAACATACTAGAAATATGTTAAATCATGAAACACTTGGCTAAGTGCTAATTTATGCGATTAAAGCCAAGAAACAGGAAGTTCTAGTAACTCAGGCATACAATGTATCGGACATTGTATACCTGAGTTACTAGAACTTCCTGCTCCAAACTTCACATGTTTGATAATAGTCCTGGCCTGAGGACATCTACATGGCAATATTCGGTTACGGTCAAAGCGCCACCTGTTGGCAGCAGGAAGTGTGGCACTTTGAAATGACTTGGCTATAATTCTCCTGTATTTACTTCACTGTTTTCCTGATGCCAACGGGTGGCGGTTAGCCCGGGTGCGAGGGCCCTTTCATCGCTGCTTGCAGCTTTAATTATGTTTGCTTCTTAAGTTCCTCCTGTTCACTCAGTCTTTGTGCAATCACCGTCCGTGTATGTTGTGTTGCACCTGCCTGCGCATTAAACCCGTCTTTTGGATTTATTCTCTTCGTCTGTGTCTGCCTTCCTGCAACCCAACGTGACAGTTCCTATAGACCTTATTTACCAGAGAAACATGCGCGCCGCCATGTTTAGAATATTGTCTTTGAACTTCCGTTTTTGTGGTAGCCCTGTATATTTCTATGGTATTGCTGTTGAAGAATAATTAGCTGGTGAAGTGAATTTACCTGTTGTAGAGTTAATGAAAGTTATCATGAGCATTGTTATGTTTAAAGCATATGTCTTAACAAATGTCAGTAGACCTGGAAGATTTTAAATGAGCAGTTCATTCATAAATACGTAAGATCACTGTGGAAATACAAACCGGAAGTCAAAAGACAACGAGCGCAGCGCTGAAAAGGGGCGGGGCTACATACGGTCTATAAAGTATGTATGTGTAGGTATAAGGGAACATTATGTAAAGTTTGGGTAATAAAGGGGTAACAACCAGGAAAATTAACAAATTATTTATACTGTATAAGTATTTTAGAGATAAGGAGTACTTATTCTAATATTATGATGAGCAACTTAGCGAGAACATACACTGCGTAGCTTTTTGTTATAATAGTGTACTAATACATAAAGACTTGCTTTTGTTTTTAAATTACGGGGTACAAATCGGTGCTTTTTAGTTTTTTTTTGTATAGCAAAAGTGCAGCTGTTTTAGTTTGGGCTTCCGTGTTTCAAGTGCCAAGTAAAACAAACTATTACAAATTTGTTTTTTTTTATTTTTGTTTTGTTTTTTTTTAAATACTGGGGGAATATACTCTTGTTCCTTGTAGTTACAGGGTAAGTGGTGCTTGTTTCCCTCTTGTTCTTAAGTTGGAGGGTAAGTGTGACATTGCGGGCTGTAAATTGAAGTGGTGCTTACCCTCTTGTTCCATACAGTTACAGGTTAAGTACAATAAAAATGCATACACAATCTGATATCATTGACTCTGAAACCTTTATTTGAAAAAAACAACTTAATTCAAAACCGCACCAGCTCCAAACCAGGAAAGTTGTTCGTAAGTAGCACCAAAACATTGGCTGCGTCCGAAAACTGGAAAATGCTGCCTTCTGAGGACACATTTCAAGGTAGTAAGGCATCAAGGCACGTCCAAATCCAATGTTAGCTTCACTTCCTGTCTCATGAGATACCTTCATCTAATCGATTTTTGAAGGAAGCATAGATGTATCCTTAGCTGCCTTTGATATCCCACAATCCTGTGCTTCCCATTCTGTGACAGTTGAGCTAGAAAAATAAAGACGGCGTCCGAAAGTTGCATTTGCTGCTCAGTTTGTGTATAAATGTACAATTTTGACAAACATATTTCAATTTTGATATCATTTCTATCAAGAAATTACTACTGTAGTAATATTTGTTTAGTTTTCACCAAAGCTCGCGCTATATTGCTGTAGATCATTAAACTGTTACGCTGCCTCAGAAATCTGTCTGAAATCAATTTCATGAGGGACCTTCATGCACAAACGCTGCTGTACAAGTAATTCTCTTATAAGACAGCGAGGCAGCAAGACAGCTACCTAGGTTTTCAGACGCAGCCATAGCTGGGCTAGAAGTAAGTCAAGTCAAGTCACCTTTATTTATATAGCGCTTTTTACAATGCAGATTGTGTCAAAGCAGCTTTACATTGATAACTGGTACATAATTTGGCTGCACAGCAGCTCTTAAATAATAGTGTCAATGCAGGCAGATCAGAAGCACTGTTGAATAAATGTCAAGAATACTATTGAATATCAAATGGCAAGTGTCCCCAACTAAGCAAGCCAAAGGCGACAGTAAGAACCGCTTGCATCAGGGGTTGGGGGCAGGGTTACCATGACCAACAAGAAACTTGCGACTGCTATTTTTGAAATGGCAGCTAATCGAGCTAATAGCAGCTTGATTGTAATATCCGTCTATATACAAATTACGGCGAGCCGTGTTTGGATGCCGATGTAGGTTTGCAAAGCCATGAGCATCAGTAGTGAAACATCCGCTATTGTTGATGGAAGGCTTGTTCGAGATGCATCAGAACAGCGCGGACAGATTCGGCGGGTGACACGTTTGTAGGAGCGTTTGCAGAGCATACGACTCCTTGTACTTTTTGATCGTTCTCACGGTGCTTTGATGTCATGCACCGATCGCTCTGCGGGAAGCCAATGCATCTCGAACAAGCTTGGTGTGTTTGTGTTTGGCGCTGCAGCGCTAGCTTTGCTGTGAAATATGAGATGTATACAGTGATGTAAGACCTGGCTTTGTGCTGGCTCTCTAGCCTGTGGAAAGGCAAACCGGTTCTTAGAAGGCTTGTCAGTTGAACCAACTCCGAACTGGCACTAGCACTAGCTCTGAACTAGCATCCAGTTCGTTCTTGTGGAAAGGGGGTATAAGAGTTCTAAATGGCAGTAAAAGTTCTTAGTTAAAAGTTTTCTCTTAAAACCTATAGAGTACCTCAGGGATGACGTGTTTTTTAGGCCAACCCGGAAGTTAGCGGCGCATGGGTTTCCTCGATTGAAAACCTATGCATTTTTCCCATATAGACTTTTGGAAAATTGCAAAAAATTAGCTCTGTTTAACAAAGGGTTATGACACTTACACATTTTGTCTATCAAGATAATCTTTACAAGTTAACACAACATTTATACATTTTGAAGCCTAAATAAAGACATCAGATATAAAAAGCTAACAGTAGGCTATAACACCATGGTCGCGGATCAACGTCACCACCACCACCAAGCTTCCTCAAACTTTATTTAAAAAACAACTTTATTTAAAAAAAAACATGCTCGCTGATTATGACCTGCGCTGTGTATGAATACTTATCCACTTTTTTTTATGAGAAATGCGGTCCAAATTTCCTGTTTGTCATGATGATGTCCCCGCCAAAGAAAGTAGTCCCTTTTAGCAACTTGTTAGCAACCGCCGTTTTTAAGACTTAATAAAGGTTTAAAAAAAAAAAAAATCACAAGTGGGTTATAACTGGCGTGTTTTATATCATAGATCAAAACGTGAAAATATTTAGAGGCTTTGTTAACCACAGACCTTATTTCAGGCGATTTAGCAAAAACCCATTCAAAAAACCCACAGACTTTATGGCGATGGAACCGGAAGTCCTAAAATGCTAACTCGCTTCTGGGTTTTGCCAACAAAAACACGTCATCCCTGAGGTACTCTGTTCACAAAGCTGCTGAGACCAATTTTTACTAAAGAATAGAGAGAAGTCTTAAGCTATGAGTAAGGGCGGGGTTGACCTCATTACTCTGGATGATGTCAACATACTAACTAACTATGCCCACAGTGATTGGCTGATGGGGGAGGAGTCTCTGTCAGCGATTTAATTGTAGAAATATTTATAATGAGGTAACATGTTGCCATATTCACAAAGGTTTTAAAATACAAATGTTGCCATATTCAAATAAAGGTTTTAAAATCTAGTTCTGTGCCCTAAGATAAAATCCCTGTTTTCATTCAAATATAATTAGTTTTAATGGGGTTTTATATTACAAAGTCGTTTATTGGCTGGAGTCAGCCAATGAAATGGGATGTTTTTGTACGCAGTGACGTCACTACATAGAGCAGATTGCGCCGTTTTGGTGGTCCATGTAGCGGCCACCCAATTAAATGACTTTACTACTTTTTTACTGTAATATAAAAAAACGTTACAACTAATGATATTTTAATGAAAATATTGTCTCATACATATGCAAATATTTATTACCGCATGCCAAGTCGCACTGGATGGCATTGTTCATTGGTCAGGCATCGACCAATAAAACGGCTTCACCCCCCAACCCCCCGCCATGCTCTCTCACGTCTGCTTTCAAGTGCACAAGTCAGTTCTGTCAGGACCACTATCGTCAAATATGATAGATAATGCATAGAGTTTGTATTGGCGGTATGGTTCTGTTCTGGGCAAGAACTCCCTGCGCATCCATGCAGCCTAGCATGGATAAGAGCAGGGAGAGCAGCAATAAACCCCCCAGGGTAAACAGAACAGGACCAACATGCAGATATCATTAAATGTCATGATTTAGCATACACATTTTTCGAGAATTAGTCTGATTCAGGGGAAATAATAAGACCATCCTGACTGAAGAGAGGAGGAGCTGGGGATGGAGGAGGGTAATTTGCTCCTGAGAAATGCAATAGCTGCTGATAATACTGAGGAGCTTATATATAGATGCCGTAATAGGCGTCGTATTCCTATAGGTAGACGCAAGTCACCTGGGAGTCAGCTGATGCAAGCTTGACTGACGTGACCTGCCAGAACTGACGCTACGCTAGATTTCTGTCAGGACCACTATCGTCAAATATGATAGATAATGCATAGAGTTTGTATTGGCGGTATGGTTCTGTTCTGGGCAAGAACTCCCTGCGCATCCATGCAGCCTAGCATGGATAAGAGCAGGGAGAGCAGCAATAAACCCCCAAAACAAACCATATGCTGATATCCCCCAACACAAACTGAGTGCGAAAATCTGAATGCCATTTTTCCTCAAAATGCAGTTACCTGAATGACCTGATTTTTTTTTTTTTTTTTTTTTTTTTTAAATAAATGGGGGAAGCTTACACCCATAGCGGCAGCAAAACTGATACAACAAGCATGTTGTAGCGCATTTAGTTAACGATTTTATATATCATATATGGTTTCTTCAACTAGGTGCACTTTTAGCCTTGTGAAGTTGAATAAAAAAAAACTTGTTCAAAAGCCATGTAACACATTCTCGTATGTTTAAATAATATCTCTAGTTTTAAGATCTGTAAGAGGACAAACTTAGATTACAAGAGAAATTGTTAATATTTTACAGTTTTTCCGACCCGCAATGAACAAATGTCATTTCCACCACATCTCAATATACCGCTGTTATTTAAAAATTAAAAAAAAGAATAATTTATGCCACTTAAGAATTGTCTAAGATCACTTTAACTAGTTTTACCAGTTTTTCCACAATTTACATTAATTATACATTTGCCAATGAGATAACTCAACTGCTCTAAGGACCAAATGCTGAACTGTACACCTGTCAGACTCTGAAATTTAATATTGGTTTGGGTAAGAGCTTATTAGAAAATAAATAACTTTAATTTTTATATTAAGTAGAGCATGATCTCATAAATCGTGGATACATTTTTAATGTGTGATGATAACTTTTTTAATATTTTTTAAAAATGTGTGTGGTGATGGAAATGACAGGGTGGTGGTGGAAATGACAATGAGTTAACGTGAATGTAAAGAAACAGTAGAAATATTTATTAGAAAAATACTTAAATTCATCACACTCATTAAACAGAATTCACAGAATCATTAAACATAACCACACCTGTTTTAGTGTAGTGCTGAGTTTGATGTATAAAACTGATTTGTCTCACAGATGAACGGTTACAGTGCATACTGTAAATAACTGACACAAACTGCTATATAATTGTGAGAGTTTGATACTGAAATGTTCTCAGTAGTCTAAAATGAACACTTATCTTCTGTAAAGAGTAACTGTATCATTTAAACAGAGGTGTGGAATGTGGAAAATTGAGCACCTTGAATGTGTGTGTATGTATGTTTGCATGTGTGTGAGAGAGAGCATTTGACAGATCTGTCTCTTTTAAGTCTCTCCTTCATATTTTATAGGGTCAGCTTTTATTTTGTCCCTATAGGCCTGTGACCTTTCTTTTGTTGTCTTAGGTGGCATCTTAAACACAGAAAAAATTAAACCAATTAATATAAAAGTAATATAATTTAGAAATAAAAAAATCATAATATAATTATATGCACTATATTGCCAAAAGTTTTGGGACACCTGCCTTTACGTGCTCATGAACTTTAATGACATCCCATTAATCCATAGGGTTGAATATGCAGTTGGTCGACCCTTTACAGCTATAACAGCTTCAACTCTCCTGGGAAGGCTTTCCACAAGGTTAAGGAGTGTGTTTATGGGAATTTTTGACCATTCTTCTAGAAGTGCATTTGTGAGGTCAGGCAGTGATGTTGGCGAGAAGGCCTGGCTCACAGTCTCCGCTCTAATTCATCCCAAAGGTGTTCTGTCGGGTTGAGGTCAGGACTCTGTGCAGGCCAGTCAAGTTCCTCCACACCAAACTCGCTCATCCATGTCTTTATGGACCTTGATTTGTGCACTGGAGCACAGTCATGTTGGAACAGGAAGGGCCATCCCCAAACTGTTCCCACAAAGTTGGGAGCATGAAATTGTCCAAAATGTCTTGGTATGCTGAAGCATTAAGAGTTCCTTTCACTGGAACTAAGGGTTCAAGCCCAACCCCTGAAAAACAACCCCACACCATAATCCCCCTCCACCAAACTTTACACTTGACACAATGCAGTCAGGCAAGTGCTGTTCTCCTGGCGACCACCAGAACTCAGACTCGTCCATCGGATCGTCCGACAGAGAAGCGTGATTGGTCACTCCAGAGAACACGTCTCCACTGCTCTAGAGTCAGTGACGGTGAGCTTTACACCACTGCATCCGACGCTTTGCATTGCACTTGGAGATGTAAGGCTTGGATCAGCTGCTCGGTCATGGAAACCCATTCCATGAAGCTCTCTACACACTGTTCTTGAGCTAATCTGAAGGCCACATGACGTTTGGAGGTCTGTAGCTATTGACTCTGCAGAAAGTTGGAGACTTCTGCGCACTGTGTGCCTCAGCATGCGCTGACACGCTCTGTGATTTTACGTGGCCGACCACTTCATGACTGAGTTGTTGTTGTTCCCAATTGCTTCCACTTTGTTATGATACCACTAACAGTTGACTGTGGAATATTTAGTAGTGAGGAAATTTCACGAATGGACTTATTGCACTGGTGGCAACCTATCACGGTACCACGCTTGAATTCACTGAGCTGCTGAGAGCGACCCACACCTGTGACCATGAAAGTGATTGGAACACCTGAGTTCAATGATTTGGAGGGGTGTCCTAATACTTTTGGCAATATAGTGTATTATTATAAAAAGTATTACACAACTATACTCTCGCAATCCATATCAATTGTACTTTGTAACCATAAATGTCATTTCCACCACAGAGGGCAGTGTGGTGGAAATGACTGTGGTGGAAATGACATTTCTGTAGTTTTTTGTGAAAAAATGGAAGATAGCTTCACTGATTCGCTTTGAATTAATACTTAGCATTTCATGTATGCAAAAAACTCTTATTTAACTTAAAATTTTTAGCTTTTTAAAAACACCCTTGAAGGTACAGCATGTTTGGAAATGACGTAGAATAAATATATTAACTGATCTAGCAATATTTACCTTGATTTTTCTTCATTTTTTGTTGATGAAAATTTAAAATTTCCTCCATGTCCAACATGTGCTCTAATGTCACTGAACATTTCCACAGAAACCACCTAAACAATCTTTCACACAAACTTTTTAAAGGGACATTACAGCATTGTGGTGGAAATGACACCAATACTGTGCGACAGCTATATTTTGTATAAAAAGTAATATTGATAGTAGTCTCACATTAAATACTGTAATGTATTTTAATTATTTTACTAGTGCTTAATTCAGGTACATTAATAGTTACCAGATAAGTCATATTTTTAAACTGTATTTTCATTGTTGAAGTTTAAAAGTCTGGGTGTGCGACAAGGAGAAAACAGTGATTTTGGCACCTATAAGGAGGTTGAAAAATATGATAAAATCACAATAGAAAGGTAGTAAAATGTTTTTAAGGTGGTTTTATTGTTAGTTTGATAAAGAAAGAGGAATTTGTCCAAAATTATATGTATTTTTAAAAATATGCTCAAAGGACATAAAAGTGCCCATAGTCTAAGAATCACCTGTTAGCAGCTATCTAGTCGGGGAAGCATACACCCATTGCCTAATATAAAATTATTATTTTTTTTTTTTTTTTTTTTTTTTTTTTCTCTCTTCTCTCTCCTATTGGGGGAAGCTTACACCCCTAGTGGCAGCAATCTGTTACAACAAGCATGTTGTAAATCACAGACTAGTATTAAACTAGTGGTAGTCAGGTTGGGGAAGCATACACCCGCAGCAATAGCTCTGAGTTAGATGCAGCGTGCAGCTAAGAAATTAAATGCAGTGCTTCCTCATCATGAGCACGATTTCTGCTCCAGTCGGGCCGATTCCTTTGGCTACAAAAGAGAAGATGGCGACTCCCATGATATCACACTCCTTACAGGACCATCAAGTTCGACATTGTTAGGGTTGAATAAGAAACCTCTGTGTATTTAAAGAAAAGCATGTTACAATACTCTGATAAGTTTTCAAGCCACAGACGTTTGTTCACTTATCACAGAATGTTGCGATATGATCGATATCATAAAGAGCATAAGTCTAAGACAACAGCTTAAGATAACATGTACCTGAATAAACTTACCACAGTAGTTCTATAGTATGCAGCAATGACACTAGAGCTTCAGTAACGAGCAATTTTAGATAGCCTTAAAGTCCCTGTAAAGTCAATTCTGAGAATTCTTTCTAAACACTTTATAAATGTTACAAATGTATTGCTGAAACACATTACAAAATCTGTGAATTGTGTAATGATTAATTGTGAAGTTAGAGCGTTAAACAGTTTTTCACCAAGTCTCTGCTCAGGATTTTTTGGGCGGAGCTAAAACGGGGGTCTAATGACGCACATCGTCCCCCGAGCATAGCCCCTCCCCTAACACTATATAACTGTCGATGACGCACCGAGCGTGGCGCCGCCCCCACAGCGGTTCACTCGCTCAATCTCGAGTGTCATTACAGTCATACAGCTCTTTGCACATTTAGCTAGTAATGCCTTAGTCACGCAAATGCATATTACATGGTTGTTATAATGTACAATATGCTCGTTCTCCTTATTTAAATTTCCTAAAACGATGATATGAAGGATTCTAAAGTGATCGTTCTACACCGGATAATTTTACAAACTTTCATCAGACAGCTGGGATTCACAGATAATCCGCTGTTTTTGGTGAATGTGACTGAACAGACCTCGGCCTTCTTACCGTCCCGACGATAACCGATGATATATGAGGCCGGATAGAGTCTCTCCCGTCCTGGCCTTCATCCTCCCGTCTCGCGGCACCGTCATTTGTCGACTCGACGACAGTCCGGCAGTACGTCCCCAATGAGTGCAAGTTGTCGTGTGTGTTTATGTTATAATTAGTAGGTAGTCCACAGTAACTCTACTAAAATGTGGAACCCTCTAACGTGATTCTTTTGTTTATATGCATCAGTATGTTTGACTCATTAGACAAGTTAGTTGAGATGGCAGCTCTCGCGAGTGGGTGTGGTTTCAGCGCCGACAGCGGACACGCCCCCAGCGTTTGAGAGCAGAGAGCGCTGCCTATTTTTTCGAGATTTTGATAACTTATTTCATTTACTTGCAGATTTTTTTTAATCATTCAAATTTGGCTGGGTGGTTAATAACACATTTTTCTGTGGTGTGACAAGCTCAAAACACATACTTTAAAATGACTTTACAGGGACTTTAAGATCAGCTTGTTCTAAATAGCAACTAGACCTTTAAGAACGAGCGTTTCCAATGGCACTATAGCTTTAAGAAAAACGATGTTTACTATGTGCTGCACCACAACAGAAAAGCCGTTTGCACCATGAATCTTTGTTTTTCTGTCTCTACTGCAAAGCTGCTTGAATCTGCGATGTATATAGCGCTAAACACGGCGATCCGACCAGCGTGTGCGGTGAGCCTGTTGCCAATGACAACAGATAGTAACGCACATCGCCATATACGATCGCAAAAGCTTTGCAAAAACATTTTTACTGAGAAGGACTAGAAGCCTAAGCAAGAGTGATAGCTTTAACAACATCATGAGTTAGCTTTAAAACAATGAGCATTAAAAGGAACTTAGCTTAGCTTCGTGAAAACATTCAGAGATGAAGGAGAGTGAAATAGCCGGCTGTAACGTGGATGTTTGATCTTGTCTTGAAACGCTTCTTCATGCGGGGAGTGCAGATCATCTGAACTGCCAGTCCATGTCTAATTGCAGCGATGCGAGAAGCAATGCTAACCTTAACACAGTCATTTCCAATCAGTCGGCTTATGATCAATGCGGTGAATGAGAGGTGAAATCCACAAATCCCTCTCGCTAAATTCCCGATTGCACAATTCCTAGTGAGATGATGCTGTTTGCCTGTCGAATTCGCCATTTAATTTGCTCCTGAGAAATGCAATAGCTGCTGATAATACTGAGGAGCTTAGATGCCGTAATAGGCGTCGTATTCCTATAGGTAGACGCAAGTCACCTGGGAGTCAGCTGATGCAAGCTTGACTGACGTGACCTGCCAGAACTGACGCTACGCTAGATTTTTGCAACAGAAATATCGCAAAAAGAGTAGCAAAAGTCAAAGCGCCAGGAATTGAACTTGTACTGCCAGATTTGAGAGGTTGTAAGCGGCGACTTAAAGCTGTACAGCGAAACTGAAGTAAAGTGTAAAAGTAAATATTCACACATAGGGCTGTGACGGTAAGCATGACAACCGCGCCACCGCAGTGGTGAAGTTTCCATCGCGGTCATGGAGTGTCATAATATATATTTATATATCTCAGAGATCGCGTTAACTGAAAATTTTCCGTCTTTGATGGAATTTTTTTAGCAGTGACGGAAAAAATCTGCAGCCCGTCTGTCATTTTGACAGATTATGTAGTTTGTATGTAAGCTTGTTGTAATTCCCACCCCTGTCCAGTAGGTGGTGAGTGCGCTCCAGTGTGGCAGCAGAGCGTGAGTTCAGACTCCAGAATAAAATGAAAACGATGCACTTGATTACACACAGACGAGCACCCAGTTTAAAGGTCCCGTTCTTCGTGATCCCATGTTTCAAACTTTAGTTAGTGTGTAATGTTGTTGTTAGAGTATAAATAAAATCTGTAAAATTTTAAAGCTCAAAGTTCAATGCCAAGCGAGATATTTTATTTAACAGAAGTCGCCTACATCGAACGGCCAGTTTGGACTACATCCCTCTACTTCCTTCTTTAATGACGTCACTAAAACAGTTTTTTGACTAACCTCTGCCCACAGGAATACACAAGAGTTTGTCGCCATGTCGTCGAAACGCTGTTATTTTCATCCCGCAGTCCAATCACCGGGTCTGATTCCAGCTCAAATTGATAGGGTAAAATTAAAGACATGTTTACAATAACACTGAGCGCATGCATCTCCACGTTATGGTAAGAGGCGTGACCTTTCCGGGCAAGGAGCGCTAAGCTGCTGTCGAATCACAACACAGGAATCGCTGGCACAATCAGAACTCCTTACGTATATCTGAAGGAGGGACTTCATAGAACAAGGAAGTCATCAGCCCGTTTTTATGACAGTGGAAACAGCGGTATACAGATAAGTAAATTATGTGAAAAATACTGTGTTTTTTTACACGCGAAACATGAACATGTTATATTGCACACTATAAACACAAAAAACCACGAAAAACGGGACCTTTAAGTAAATTGTATAATGATAAAGTTACTTATGCATGCTTAAGTTTTTTTTTATTTTTCTTGCTGACGATAAGTTAATGGTCAACGAATGGCTTTTCTGAGGTATAATGTTAGGTGAAATTGTTTGCAACTGATTGAACTGACGTGATACAGATTTTGGTAAGCTACTGTACCTTTCAACATTTTTTTTATTTTCATTCATGTTTATTTCGTTCTGTACAGTAGTAAAGAGGAAAGGATGATCGCATTCACTCAATCCGTGACAAGAGTTCAAGATGAAAACTGAAAATGACGCAGCTTGTCTTTGATCAGCTTTCTTTTCATAGTATAAATAAATGCAAGCTTATGCCTATTTGCTTATCCTGTAAGTTCGTGAATAAAATGTCTTATTAAAATATAAATATTTAAAATGACAGGTAATTATTGATTATGATGGATTTTTTTTTTTACGATCCCGTCCATCAAAATGACGGCGAAACGCCGTCTAACGCAACCTATATATTATATTATATATATATATATATATATATATATATATATACATACACACACACACACACACACACATTATATAAAGAAAAACAAACCCTGCCCCCCCCTTCGGACCCCACCACCGCAACACCGCGGCGGTTGTTGGTGATTTACCACCGCGGTAGTAAAAATTTGCCACCGTCACAACCCTACTCACACATTTGTGTCTGTCATTTTGTTTATGTAAATGCCATTTTACTCATTTGTAACTATTAATCTGCAACTACAACTTCGTAACACGGGTGTTTTGATTGTTGTCTGTGTGTGCAAATCAAAACATTTAGATTTTCACATCAGGGCTGAGTGTAAATTTCAATTTACAAATACAAATATTAATACGACAAGTTCTCATTCAAATCAGCAACCATCTCGTGTTTTGCTACTGATTTACTTTCATACATTTACGGCATTACCAACAGCAAATGTGCCGCATTACTATTTAACAGATAGAACAGTAGATGCTGTGTAAAAGCGACTGGAAGGCAAGCCTGCAACCTATAGCCAAAAAAGCGTAACAGCTAATGCTAAGGATCTGGCTGTGGCGGTATGCAGGGAAGGAGTTTTGAACGGTGGGCACTGATGTCACTGCCATTACACAATAGGCTGAGAGGTGCCGCACATGATTAAGTTAGCGGTTATGCTTTCTTCAATGGTAAGAGATACAGACCCTCTCATCTCCCTATAATATACAATCTCTGGCCATTGTTCCTTATGCAGAGGCGTGATTTCCCCTTCACTGAAGTTTTGTAGAATTTCGTTTACAATGTTCATCTGTTTACTGTGTCGCACACTGGACGCTCGCTGCTGCTTCAGCCATCATATGAATATCCAAATAAAAGTATGGGTTCAACACGCTGAGAAAAATCGATTCATTTATTTGTTGGAAACATTTAAATGATGCTTAAACGAGCATATTGAGTAGGCCTACAACTGTTGTCATTGTAAATATTCCTTTCCACGATCCCAGAGAATCAGAGATTATGGGTAAGTCAGCGGACAGACGGACACGAACACACTGTATTTTTATATTTATTTCAACAGATGACAAACAAAATCAAAACCCTAGGAGCTTGTCAACAGTTTAGTAGTGAGTCCTTGCAAGGGCACCTTTTAAAAACGCTGGCTTAGTGTATTATGATGACATTAGATGTCCAGACGAGCCCTGAATATGAACGCAACGCGTTCTCCACACAGTATGCTTTAACATATGTACAGAATCTTGTGTTTGTCTCGGTGCATTAAGCGTTTCTTCATTCTTAAAAGCATTTGAATCTCCCCGTTCAAGTTCTACTAATTCACGAGCGGAGTGAGAGTCAGACTCACAAAAGGTAATGTATTAAACCAAAAATTTCAAAAAACACTCAGCAATGTGATTCTTTTATTGAGTGATATGCAGTGGGTTTAATCAGTGCCATTACTAAAAGATTTGCCATCCGGCGTCTTCTCGTCATCTCCTCGACCTGCTTCCCTTGCTGTTTTTACATGTAGAAAAAGGCAAAAAACGTTGCTCATTGTCCAGTTTTCTCTCAGAACGATTATCAGAGTTACTATCACCATTATCGATGCAGCCTTAATGACATACAATGGTGAAATTTTTCACAATCATGACAGAAAACAAATTACTGAACTAAACTCAATGACGGAAAGGCTGCGCGATCCTGTCAAGATGGCGTATAAACAAAGAAGTTACCCAGAACTCAACGCGGCGTGACGTCAGAATCGTATTCTCTATTGGTTTGGGGGAAAAAAAAAGAAATCACACTACAGTATGCAGAGCTTTCAAAATGAAAGACGAGAAGGTGACTTTTCAGTTTACAAGAACTTCCTGGATTACTGTAAATGATGTTCATCGTGTTACGAGTCAGTCACCTGTCACACCTAAATGAAGAAGGTTAAATGATTCAATTAAATGTTTCAAGTTACATCGACAACTTTAGGGTGAGTATTGTGCTATGGTCTACTAGCAAATCTAGCTAATAAGGCTAGATAACGCTGCACAACTTTTGTGCTGTTTGGATCAGCACTTAGAATTTAGATTTAAACACCATTCACCTCATATATACATTTAACAATTTTTTTTTAACATATTATTAGGCACGTTGATTTTCTGATCATATTATTTTTCAGGCATCTTACCAATTCCAAACCACATTAATCTTAATAACTATTCTTAATTTGTGTATTAAACCATTTATTGTCACGGATCCCTTGTTCCCCTGGACTTCATTTCCCAATATCCTCCTGTTCTCCACACCTGCACTCACTTCCCTCGTCAGCTCCTCATCTTCACTCATCACCTGCACCTGGACTCTATTGTCAGCACTCCCCATATATTGCACTCACTCCCTTCACTCCTCGTCCGTTCTCTGTTGTGTTACCGTGTATGTTTGGTGTTTTTGCCCTATGTTTATTAAAGTGTACTACTTCATTGTGGAAATCCGTATCTGCCTCGTCTCTGCACCACCTACACGTAACAGAAGAACGGACCCGAAAACGACCGGATTTTCCACAGGGAAAAAAAAAATGGAGACTTTCACCGGCTCCCTGGATCCAGCTCCTCCTACGCCTCTCACCCTGACAGCCAGCGATCGCCTTATCGGGCTCCTACAGGTGGGTCGTTCGCTGGAGAGGTATGTGGAGGAGTTCGTTGAGCTTGCTTTCTTGTCTGACTGGCCTGAAGCAGTTTTGATCTCCCTGTTTTTGGATGGATTGGATGACGACACTATCCGTTTTGATGAACCTGTTTTTTGTTTCTCCTTAAGCGAAACTATCAATTTAATTTTGTGGTTAAATGGCTCCAAATTCTACGTGGATAGGGTTCAGGATAAGTGTTGTCGTCCAGTCCATCCAGAAACACGGTTGGCCGGGCCAGTCAGTCAACCTCCGGCTTCCTCCGCATACCCTTCCAGCGAACTCCCTGCCTGCCCCATGCTGGACTCACATTCCTCTACTGGGCCCAGTAAGCGGAGGAGGAGGAAGAAAGCGGCTCCAGTCTCTCCAGAGCCCGCTCCAGTGTCTCCAGAGCCCGCTCCAGTATCTCCAGAGCCCACTCCAGTATCTCCAGAGCCCGCTCCGGTATCTCCAGAGCCCGCTCCGGTATCTCCAGAGCCCGCTCCGGTCTCTCCAGAGCCCGCTCCAGTCTCTCCAGAGCCCGCTCCAGTCCCCACAGAGCCAGCTCCAGTGCCTGTGGGGATTTTAATTGTATTTGAGGGGATGAACGAGCCCTCTGCTCCAGCCGCCGCCTACGAGCCCTCTGCTCCAGCCGCCGCCTACGAGCCCTCTGCTCCAGCCGCCGCCTACGAGCCCTCTGCTCCAGCCGCCGCCTACGAGCCTGCCGCTCCAGCCGCCGCCGCCGAGCCTGCCGCTCCAGCCGCCGCCGCCGAGCCTGCCGCTCCAGCCGCCGCCGCCGAGCCTGCCGCTCCAGCCGCCGCCGCCGAGCCTGCCGCTCCAGCCGCCGCCGAGCCTGCCGCTCCAGCCGCCGCCGCCGAGCCTGCCGCTCCAGCCGCCGCCGCCGAGCCTGCCGCTCCAGCCGCCGCCGAGCCAGTCGCTCCTGCCACCACCGAACCCTTTGTTATGATGAACTTTGCTCTAAAAGTCTCTAATTCAAAGACTGTTTTCCCTCCCTGCCTCCTTCTCCCGCCTCCTCCCACTAATGTACTCACTGCACCTCCACCTCAAGCCCCCTCGCCCAGATCGCCACCTCAGACCTCTGGGCGATTACCTTCACCCCGGCTCCAACCTCCCTCTGCTCCACCGTTGCCCATCAGTCCACCAGCTTCACCAGTATCCATCCTGCCTCCACTCACACCTTATTCACTCGTCAGCCTGCCCTCCCCTCTGGACTACACTCCTCCGTCTCCGCTCCGTCACTCCGTCCCTCAGTTCCAGTTGGCCTCCTCACTCCCCCCTGTGTTCGTTTTGTTGTCCTCCTGCTTCCACTGCGGCCTTCTGGAGCCCTGGCTGCGCTTCGGTCGGCGGAGCCTACGGTTCCGCCATCTCCCGCCGGTCCTTCACCGCCGCCTGGGCTCAACGGCCCTAAGCCTTCGGTCCCGGACCAACCATGGCTGCCCGCTGCACCTGACCCGCCGTGGCTGCCCGCTGCACCTGACCCGCCGTGGCTGCCCGCTGCACCTGACCCGCCGTGGCAGCCCTCTGCACCTGACTCTCCACGGCAGCCCGCTGCACCTGACTCTCCGCGGCAGCCCGCTGCACCTGACTCTCCGCGGCAGCCCGCTGCACCTGACTCTCCGCGGCAGCCCGCTGCACCTGACTCTCCGCGGCAGCCCGCTGCACCTGACTCTCCACGGCAGCCCGCTGCATCTGACCCGCCATGGCCGCCTTCGACTCCTGATCCGCCATGGCCGCCTTCGGCTCCTGACCCGCCATGGTTTTTGGACCTGCCCTGGAGACCTCCACTCCAGTCTACTCCTCCCCCTGCTCCGGCTTGAGGTCTCCAGGGCGCCCTCCCCCCTCCCGGTTGTTACATCTACGGCACGAGGACGCGCCTACCAGGAGGGGGAGGTACTGTCACGGATCCCTTGTTCCCCTGGACTTCATTTCCCAATATCCTCCTGTTCTCCACACCTGCACTCACTTCCCTCGTCAGCTCCTCATCTTCACTCATCACCTGCACCTGGACTCTATTGTCAGCACTCCCCATATATTGCACTCACTCCCTTCACTCCTCGTCCGTTCTCTGTTGTGTTACCGTGTATGTTTGGTGTTCTTGCCCTATGTTTATTAAAGTGTACTACTTCATTGTGGAAATCCGTATCTGCCTCGTCTCTGCACCACCTACACGTAACATTTATAAGTGATATATAATTATTCATGAAGGCTGGAAATGAAAAATGCCTTATATTCAGGTGTGCATAATTGTTAGGCAAGTTTTCTTTTAAAGATAAAATGAGCCAAAAAAGAGATTTAACTCAGACTGAAAAGTCAAAAATTATTAAATGCCCATGAGAAGGATGCAATATTAATGCAATACTAGAAATTGCAGTTAAGGGATGACAATTGGACAGCAAAACGCTCATTGGGTCAACAGGGTTAGGCAAAAACAGGTGGAGAAGAAAAGACACGTTAACTGCAAAAGAATTAAGAATTAAAGGTGGGATCAGTAGATTTTGAAAAACGCTGTTGGACATTGTTGATATTTGAAATCAACCCAAACAAACCCACCCCTCTCTTTATTGTGCCGCCTCCAAAACTCACACTCCAATCCTAACCACCCTGCTCCGAGTCAGTGTCAAACCCTGGCCCGTCCTCTGCTGGTAGGCGAGGTGAATGCACTAACAATGATGCTAAACACCACATACTCTAGTGTGCAGTGGTTTAAATGCAAAACTCTCACTATCTGGCCACTGTTACACACGCAATGCGAGTGGATGTCTGTTTATCACAGCTGACATTCAACAAAATGCTTGACGAAAAATAAAGCGCAGTTGATGAACGAACGACAAGGAAGCACAAAAAATTAACATACAGTACACAAGAGTAAATACAATGGTTTCGCCAACTGTACAGCAGCTACAGACAATCAAACCCAGTGTTACTCACATGAGAAGTGGAATCAAAGCAGCCTCCGCGTCTGTTTTCAACTTTTCTAATATAAACATGGTCCTAAAGTGCTTGCCCAGTCATAAATCTTCATTCCAGTGATATTCTTTTGAGCTTTTGTATTGTGTCCCATTTCTCATTCTGCAGGGTTTTTTTTTTTTTCTTATTTTCAAAACTCCCTCTTGCTCATTCTCTCTTCTTGATACGCCCCCTAATGCTGATTTGTTAGATGTTTGTTGTTAGTGTCGGCCCGACTAACTTCCAAACAGCGTTTTGAAAGTCCACCTTTAAGGTAAAGATGTATGTGTCAACTAGTGTGCGATGCATTAAAACAGTGAGGCGTGTAGCTTAGAACCACCTCAGTGCAGAGCCCAGGTCCTCACACCCACGCCACGCTTACCCTGTGTGTGTTTTTTTTTTTCTTATGCATTCCTTGTTTATGCTCTTAATAGATATGCATGTATTTCAGCTAATATGTGATGCAAAAGCAAGGCATGCAGTGCTGAGTGAGCTGAGGGCAAGACATCCCAGAAGTGAGGGTTCACAGGATGAACTGATTATTTGATTGTAATGTTAATGTAGCTACATCAAGTTAATCTGATTAACTGATGTTCATAATTAATCATAAGTTCTGAATTATTGTTAATATTTCCACTTTGAGCTAATTTGCTACAGGCTAGATTTCTTAAGAAGTGAAGAAGAGGTGGAAAAGGAAAAAGAACAGCTTTCCTATTCAGATTATGTTTATTACCGATGCTCAGGACTATATGCCCTAGTAATCACAGATTTTTTCTGTAGCAGGGTCATAGAACTTAGTGCACTTGTTAAGAATAAACAGAATCACAAATAAATCCTTTTGAAATTGTGGAAACCCAACAGCACTACTGATTAACCATTAGATTTGCTTTGGACATCACTCCATAGTTGGCCATAGCTGCTGCATGTTCAAGACCACATCATGGGCATGCCTCTCAGTGAGTTTAGTCAAAGTGCCATTGAAAATTCTCAAATTCTACAAGAATTCTTCTCTAGCTAAACCCTAGCCCTTGAAATGGGGTTAAAGGAGAATGTTTTGAATCACTTTGCACTAGTGTTGTCACGGTACCAAAATTCCAGTAGTCGGTACCGATACCATGAAAATTTTACGGTTCTCGGTACCAATTTCGGTACCACAGCAAAATCTATTGGAACTATTTTACTATTTTATATAGCCTATTTTATTAAATATAAGAGTTTAATATAATATAGGATTGTGTGTGTTTGTGTGTATATATATAGGCTACCTCAATTAAATACATTTTGAAATATAAAAAATAAATAAATAAATAAATGCTCAAACATCCATTGTGTACTGTTGAAAAAACCAGCATATGCTGGTAAGGTAGGTTTTGAAGCTGTATGCTGGTCAAATGCTGGTCCTAAACTGGTCCTGCTGGTCCATGCTAGTCCTAATGTAGCCAGTTGACTGAAGCCTTATTAAAAGTTTATTAACCGTATTAAAAGTTTGCACCTGTATTTTTCCATGCAGGAATGAGAGAGTAGGCCTGATTGTGTGTATACTAATATTGCCTCACACTACTCTGTTTAAGGTATGTTGTTTCTATCTGTGATTAATTTAAATGTTTATTTTGTAATTTTGAATTTATTTGCGAGTTGATTTAGAATGCATGTATACTTGAGTGTATACTAGACCTTCTATACTAACTGCCTCGTGGTACATTTTCATGCAATGATACAGTGTGTTTGTGCAAAAAAAGAACTTTGTTGTACACATAGTGTACACAAATTTTGATGCAATTTAGAGTTTATAGTAAATGTTACATATGCATTTCTATGAGTTTACAGCATATTTGGATGCTAAATTTTGCAAATGTTATGTATTTTCTATTACGTTATTTATGTTGTCATGTTATGATAATTAAGCACTATATATATCGCTTCTCCTTTAAGCGTTCGTGCTCAGACGCAAAGTGTATGCGGACTGAGAATCAGGAATGAGAGAGTAGGCCTGATTGTGTGTATACTAATATTGCCTCACACTACTGTTTAAGGGGATTAAATCCATCTGAACCCATCATCCCATTCGTGGTGTGGTTGTGTTTGCGTGGTGTCTGGAGGTTACCACTTGAAGTCTGCTACACTAAGCTGGTCCTGGACCAGCATAAACCAGCTCAAACCACCATACCAGCTTCAAAACCTACCTTACCTAGTCTGGGTAAACCCAGCCTGATCTGCCGGCATTCATTTCTGCTGCGCTGTTACACTTTTGTGGGAACCAATCACAGACTGGCTTATCCACCTTGCTCGCTATTGGCGGGTATAACACGATGACGATAGAGAAGCGACGGTAAGCAGCTTTCAAACTTTATCTGATCTACCCGCCTCTCACACGACCGTCACTCCAAAATAACAATGCACAATCACAGTGACGCCGATTGTGTTAAGCATTTACCTTATCTGAAAGAAATGTAGCAGAGCGTTGATCCGACAGTCTCTTCATAGGAAGATTACAAACAGCGATTGATGACACACAATGATTCTCTGCTGTTATTTTGGTGGTTTGCTTTACGATGTGAGTACAGTACTCTTTTACTTCAATGCCCCTTGATGGTAGACAATATTTTTATTATTTGCTCTATATGTTTCGTCTCCCTGCTTCTTGAATCTCGCGCCGCCTGAGCTGACTGGAATTCTTTTTGGTTGTCATGACAATGACGTAGTTTAGGGCGGCTATATTCCGCGTTCATTTACACTGAACCAGAACAGTATCAGAGTCGCCTTTTAAACTCTCGACGATGCTGAATGACTTTTTTAGTTAGCAAACAAATTGCTCGAGTGGGTGTAAATACCGATCACTTTCATGTTTTTTGCACAACCTGCAAATATCGCTCGATGCCATTGCTGCTTCTGCAAACCGTGGATCAATGCTACAAACCAATACAAACTAAACCAGCGTCTCAATCAGCTCCCTAGTTCCCTAGGTCGTGAATCAGTATATCATGAAAATGAATGTGGCTGATTCCCTGATCAGTGCCCTGACTACTGAACAAGGGAGCTGATTGAGACACACGGTAAACCTGTCTGGAGTTTTCGCATCGCTCTGCAAAGTACGTCACCCAGATCGTTGATCTGATTGGTTGAAGGACTATCCAATTGCGTGACTAATGCTTGTTGATCACGCCTCTTGTGCAGTAGGAAATACATAGCAAACTCCCCAGACCAATGTTCAATTTTAAATTGAGCTTGGTCTGGTGATAGCCAGACTATACCTTACCAGCATATGCTCATTTTTCAACAGGGGTAACAGACGTGCGTGTTTATTTTAGCTATTCCGTCAGTGAAACAACACACTACAGCCAGTAAAACTATTAAATAAATATCGGTAAATAATGGTAACCTAAATAAAGTTAAATATTATTTCAAAAAGCATTCGTTTTTTATTTCCACACAAAGACGCTTCATATAGCCAAAGTCCCATTATTAATTTGATATAGCCGCTCTGCGCTTTGAGAGGGATGTGGGACACGAGCAGGAAAGAGACCATTTCTCTTTAATAATATCTTCGTTATCTCCTGATGTTAGCCTAAAAACAACTGACACTTGTTGTAAAAGGTCTGAAGAGCAAGTTTTATCCTCCGCAGGGGCAAGACATTCAGGCTATGTTTGATTTTGCGCTGTCAGAGAAAACGAAAGTAAAAATCACCGGCAAACGCGCTATACAAATAAACTTGATGCGCCAATTATAAAGTCTAATAACAAGCACAAACTGTGTTAAATAGAAATTGATGTGCAAGCAAAAAGGTTTCTGTCCTAGGGTGTTTTTTCTACTTTACCACAGTAAAGAATGCGTATAGCCTATAATAGGCCTAATGCGAACGAAAGAAAGAAACGTTTATAATCCCTTGCGTGAGTGAAGATTTGGGAAAATAAACATTGATTCCATGTCTAATGGAATAACTAGCCTAATGGAATATTGTTAAATTCTCTGCTAATCAGGTGATCGCGATTCGCAAAACAGAATACAAAGCTTAAATGTATGGACTCACGCACCTCTCTCATTCTGCATGAACCAATATGTTTCCATGGCTGCGATGTCAAATTTAATTGCTAACCTATTATTTCTTCTGTAAACAAAGCTTTGTGCTTCACTCGTGTCATATTCACGTAAATACTGGCACAGCCCAATCAGTGGGTACCGAATATACCCGGATTCTCGGTACTACAGGTACTACAGAAATGCGGGTATCGTCACATTTTCAAAATTTCAGTACCGACTTGGTACCGAAGTACCGGTACTTTTGACAACACTACTTTACACTGTGAACCCATGAGCTGTAGTTGAAGGTTTCAAGTATGGTTTCATGATGCTAACTGCTGACTGTTGAAGTTATTAGTTAGTTTAGCCTTAGCTGAAGGGCTGCTAGATTAGGTTAGCTTAGCCACCTAGGCTGGTTAGTTTACAATATGGTGTCACAAGGTGATGCATATGTGCTATCTAGAGTTAGCACTTCCTGTGACAAATTATGGTCATAGAAAACAATGCACGGAGAATTGCAGAGCAATTCAAACAGTTCATGGAAAAAATAAATAATAATAATTCCTTAAATTTATATTATAGGCCAGTGGGCAAATGTAGCCAGGACGTCGGGGTTACACCTACTCTTTTCGAAGGACATCCTGGGATTTTTAACGACCACAGAGAGTCAGTAAATGTTACAAATGTATTGCTGAAACACATTACAAAGTCTGTGAATTGTGTAATGCATAATTGTGAAGTTAGAGCGTTAAGCAGTTTTTCACCAAGCTTCTGCTCAGGATTTTTTGGGCGGAGCTATAACGGGGGTCTGATGACGCACATCGTCCCCTGAGCATAGCCCCTCCCTTAACACTATATAACTGTTGATGACGCACCGAGCGTGGCGCCGCCTCTAACTCTACAGCGGTTCACTCGCTCAATCTCGAGTGTCATTACAGTTATACAGCCCTTTGCACATTTAGCTAGTAATGCCTTCTTCACGCAAATGCATATTACATGGTTGTTATAATATACAATATGCTCGTTCTCCTTATTTAAATTTCCTAAAACGATGATATGAAGGATTCTAAAGTGATCATTCTACACCGGATAATTTTACAAACTTTCATCAGACAGCTGGGATTCACAGATAATCCGCTGTTTTTGGTGAATGTGACTGAACAGACCTCGGCCCCCCCTCCCGCCTCGGCCTTCTTACCGTCCCGACGATAACCGATGATATATGGGGCCGGACAGAGTCTCTCCCGTCCCGGCCTTCATCCTCCCGTCTCGCGGCACCGTCATTTGTCGACTCGACAACAGTCCGGCAGTAGGCTACGTGCCCACCAATGAGTGTAAGTTGTCGTGTGTGCTTATGTTATAATTAGTAGGTAGTCCACAGTAACTCTAGCCTGACGTGGTCATACTCAATTCTAGTTCGAATATGAGTCTGATACTGCTCCATTGGGCTTTGATTATGGGGGCGTATTTCAACCGATCCAGGAAAGACCTCAATTGGATAGACCTACAACCAATCAGAGCTACAGAGTAAGTGACGTATGTTGAGCGACGCATAGTTGTCAACAGAACTCTTCTTAGCGACCATCGGGGCCAGCTGATAAATCAAACTTTTGCCGAATCCCGTAGGAAGGACGGCAAAGACATCTTTCCCATCGACAAATGCCTTGATCGCGGTCCTCTGTTCCTTTTTTTAAATTAATGCGCTGTCGATATCTTCTATAACAGACGCGATGGCGGAATCTACACATCTCAGTTCTTCAACAACAGCCATCATTGTTGTAAACTAATTGACCTTTCGCAAAGACCCGCCCCCCTTAGTTACTGTTGCTTTGTCCGACAAACCGTGGCGCTGTCACGCCACACAGAGTGGAAAATACATCGCGGAGCAAAGAGGAAACTGACAACACATCGACAGACGAGACAGAGCAGGTTACTTATGATATTAAACAAAGTCCCAGCTTTCAAACTGTGTAGTTATTAAAAAAATTCAAACAATAAAAACCGTTTTGTGGCTCTTTAATGGGTTGTGACCATGATCGTGACAGATTGCTGTAGCGCCTCAGCTCAAGAGGCTCGTGAACCGATCATCTCTTCCTACTAGTCCATTTATAGCATCAAATAAACATGAATGAACATGAGAATGAATGTTGTTTCAAACGCGGAAAGACGTCAATATGCACAATTTTTCAAGTTTAACTCCACCGAGGTTAATCTTCTAACTCCTGACTGCTTTGTCGGACAAAATGGCGGATGCGGCGTTCTGATTGGTTAGATCGCTTGTCAATCAAACTCCCCAAGCGCTCTTTGATGACGTGGCTGATTACGTTTCTGGTGATAATCTGTCAATCATCGCCCTGACAATGTGATTGGTCCGAACAGTTTCTGTTCGGGCATAATTACTCCTCTACGGATCGAGTCCAGACCGAACTCCCCGACCTCAAAATATTGTGGGCGGGGCTATGTTCGGCTGGCATCCAGGCTACAGTAACTCTACTAAAAAGTGCAACCCTCTAACGTGATTCTTTTGTTTATATGCATCAGTATGTTTGACTCATTAGACTCAAGTCAGTTGAGACGGCAGCTCTGGCGAGTGGGTGTGGTTTCAGCGCCGACAGCGGACACGCCCCCAGCGTTTGAGAGCAGAGAGCGCTGCCTATTTTTTTGAGATTTTGATTTCATTTACTTGCAGATTTTTTTAATCATTCAGATTTGGCTGGGTGGTTAATAACACATTTTTCTGCGGTGTGACAAACTCAGAACACATACTTTAAAATGACTTTGCAGGGATTTTAATGTCTCATCTCAAGGATGGTGCTTTTTGACAGTATAGTGTCCCCATCACTATACTGGTGTTAGGACCCACACAGACAACAGGGTGAGCACCCCCTGCTGGCCTCACTAACACCTCTTCCAGCAGCAACCTAGTTTTTCCCAGAAGGTCTCCCATTCAGGTACTAACCAGGCTCAGCCCTGCTTAGCTTCAGTGGGCAACCAATCTTGGGCTACAGGGTGATATGGCTGCTGGTTGAAAGAGTTTACATGAGTAAAATGAAGAGTGTCTGCACATTTTGAACGAGTTATGCATAGAGTTAAAATGTGGCACTTATACTTTCAGATATTCAAGAACTTGATGTTATATTCAGTAAAATTTAAATATGGTTTGGCATTTGCAAATTTTACTCATGTAAACTTTTTTTTCTGTGAGTGATTGCTTCTCTCTAAACAATAGGCTTTTTGCACTCATTTAAAGGTGACCTATTATGCCCTATTTAACAAGATGTAAAATAAGTCTCTGATGTCCCCAGAGTGTGTATGTGAAGTTTTAGCTCAAAATACCCCACAGATAATTTTTTATAGCATGTTAAAATTGCTATTTTTAGTGGTTGAGCAAAAACAAGCCGTTTCAGTGCGGTCCCTTTAAATGCAAATGAGCTGCTGCGATCGGGCTAAGAGGGCGGAGCTTCAAGAGCTGATTCTCCGGTGACATGATTCAGTCAGGACCTACAGTCTATGGTCAAGATGCACTATAATCTAAGAAACTGCAAATATATGCTGCATGGAGATAGAACAGGTATAGTTTAGTTCAATTACGGTTATAACTTATATTGTCTTCTTGTTTTTAATCTACTATATTAGTACAGGCCTGTTGTACCGTCCGAATGATGACCAAAACTTTACCGATGAGATTTATGCCGTTTATTGTACTTCACACAAAAGATGAAGCGTCTGTTTTCACTCTAGAAAAACTCTGTAAGAGCTTAATAAAACACTGCAAGTGTGCATTAAAATATTATCCATAAACTCTCTCTCTCTCTTTCCCTTGTATTATAGAGTCTGGGAACGTGACGTCAGCGACGCATTGCATTCTGGGACTAAAGTCCCGTCAGAATGGTGAATTAGAATTAGAATGGTGAACTCTGGCTGTGTTATGAACTATCTGCATATACTGACCAGCGTGGTAAACGGATGTGAAATGAAGCTCCATTTTGTCCCATTTTCGGGACATTCTAAAACGCTTAATGTGGCGTAATGTCATACTAATAGCCCAGAATTTGAACGCAACACGTTTAATTTCACGTTAAACGCTTTCCTCCCATAGAAACTATGTACAGCAAAGCAGATGAGCCCAGAATATGAACAAAATCCGTCTTATTACACGTTAAGTCACTGTCCATCAAGCGTTTTCTTTATGGGAGGAAAATGCGTGTGTGTTAAATGTGTTGCGTTCATATTCTGGGCTTATCTACTTTTCTGTACATAGTAAACACCAAACTAATAAAGCATACTAAGTTTAGTTTGTTAATAACACCGTTTTAGTAAATTAAGCCACATTATGCATTTTCACATTATGCGTGAATGTCCCTCATTTTCTGCCTTCCAGCTTAGAAACGACACAATGGTGAAAGTAAAACTCAATGAAAATAAACTTGAACAAAATGTGGCTTTGTCATTTGCATTTATTACAGATTAATAACTTCTGATCCACTTGAATATGTAAGTGCTCACGCCATTAATAATGTACGAAAACACGTTTAGAACTGTAATTTGTGATATAGCTCGTTGCGATCACTCTCTGTGTTCATAAAGCAACACCTCTGATTCATTGTTCAGCTTGTCTCGGTAAGAAATTATGTATTTATTCTATTTAGGTCCAGTAAAACTTACTTGGTGTAGCGACTCCACAATATAATTCCTTTCAGAGCTGCATTACAGAGGGTCATGCTGTTTTCCCTTAATGCTTTAACATGAAGAAATCAGGGGCCGTATTCACAAAACATCTTAAGGCTAAAAGTAGCTCCTAAATTGCCCATTTAGGAGAAATTCTTAAAAATAATGGGCGTGTCAGTCCTAATTTTAGGAGTCCTAAATTTTTGCTCTAAGAGTATTTCACAAAGCATTTTAGCGCTAAAACTAGCTCCTAAATCTGTGAAACGTTAGGAGTAGTCAAGAGGACTCCTAAGTCACTAAGACAAAATCACAAACAGTCCTAATCCACCCAGAGACACTGTAGCCTACACCATTGAGGCAATAGCGATAGAGCCTTGGGTGCTGAACCTTTTCTTCGTAAATGCATTACATTTTGATTTATAGATTTAAATCTACAATGAGATGCCACAAATAAATCTTTAACAAAAAAATAATTATTGTCTGATTGCCTGTGCCAGTGGTTTTCATGAGTTCACACTTACAAATGATTGAATAGAGTAAAAAAAAATTTAAAAAATAAGCGTATTTGGTGTGCTGTCCAAGGGGATCGAGGGCTCCGAGATGCAGACATCCAAGAGGCGGTCCACAATTCACTGTATATACTAGTTTAATTAGTGACACTTAGCCTACATTTTAAAACCTTTATTTGAACATGGCAACATTTTTATTAAAAATATTTATTTGAATAGGGCAACATTTGTATTTTAAAACCTTTATTTTAATGTGGAAACATGACACCTCATTCTACAATATTTCTATGATTAAATCGCTGACTCCTCCCCCATCAGCCAATCACTGTGTGTTTACTCCATGGCAACGAGGTCAACCCCGCCCTTACTCTTAGCTTAAGACTTCAGTCTATTCCTTAGTAAAAGTTTGTCTCAGCAGCTTTGTGAATAGGTTTTAAGAGAAAACTCTTAGCTAAAAACTTTTACTGCTATTTAGAAGAACTCTTAGTGGTAAGATAAAATGTTTTGTGAATACGGCCCCAGGGCTATATGATGATATGCTGGCTGAGATCAATCTATATTGTGTTTATTATTTTATCTGGCAGATATATCAGTGCCATTTAGTTATTAAAAACTGCAATAGAGAAATCACTTTGGTCCTGTTTGTGGTCCGATAGGAGGCGGCAGTGTGATTTCTATGCGTGTCGTGTCCTGGCCACACGACTGGGCGATCGAATGAACACAAGAGATTCAAATATTAGTCCATTTATTCTAAGCAAGTGCAAGCAGCTCTCAAAAAAAATTAACGTTAATACGGTCGTTTTCTCATCTGGTGATTTTTGTCATTGTACGCTCCTGAGCGTGACCTAAAACATGGCGGCAACTACCCAGAATGCAATGCGCAGTGACGTAGTTTGCCAAGCTCTATTATCACCAACATAGCATAACACAGAAACACTCGTTACAACTAACAGTAAACAAATATATAAAGACCTTATGCCTTTCGGGTGGTGCTTGATAAACTTTATACCCGTAAATAAGCTCAGATGAACTGTAATAAAGTGCCCTTACCTTCAATTACTGCTGTATCCAGTATCAATCTGGAGACTGTAAGCTGGATCACGAACAGTTTTTACTTGTATATCCTTGAGTAGCACATTTTTAGCAGTCTCTGTTTTGTATTGTCTCTTTGTATTGATATTCGTTCACTAAGCAGTCCGGTGTGAAATCGCGCAGACATAAACGAATTTCGGCAGAACTGAGTGAGCATTTTCCTGGAAAACCAAGTTAATCCACCTCGTTTTCAGCAGCTCAGATTTAGGTAGTAAATGAAGAGAGCTCTGTGGATTAATCCATCCAGCTATAGAACACCTAAAACGCTTGGGAGACATTCTCGTCAGTGCAGCAATGGCGGACTCACTGTGAACGCGCTCAGGGCGGGTCTATGTTCAAACTTCAGTGTCAGTCAACACTGTGGGCGGGGACTGTGGCTTTTGTGACGTCACACTGCCAGGGATCTGGAAACGGCTTGTTCTGAGACACTGCTTATGATTTATGGGGATTAAAAAAAAAAAGAAGTGGGTGGATTTTTATCATGATAGGGTGGTTGTGTACACACACTGCCAACAAACATTTATGTCCAAACACCATGCAAAAGTGAATTTTGCATAATAGGTCCCCTTTAAAGAGTAAATTAACATTTGCTATAAGTTAAAGCTCGTTTAAGCACACATAATTACATCCTTCTCGTGAATGAATACTGATGTTTCTTTCAGCGAATGAAACGATATTGATCACCAGGTAGCTATACTTGTAGATGCAGTCAAATTGCATCAATCTAACTATAATTTGTAAGGCCTTTAAGATGTGTTAAGACTCTTTCAATTACAGTCGAGATGTCAATTCAAGCTAAATGTGTATAAAATGTCATGTCCTATTCTGAATAGAATTATCAAATGCACACTTTTAGATGGACAGTGGTTTAAGTGAATGGCAATAGGCCATGTTAGTTTAACCAGCTCAGGTGGTTTGCTTACAATCTGGCATCAAGGTGACGTATGCGATTTCTGTAGTTAGCATTTCCTTTGACAAGTCATTGTCATGGAAACCAATCCACAGCAGTGGCAAATCAAACAGTGTATATCAAATGTCTGTATGTTTCAAAAGAGCCATGCATAGTCATAAATGTACACAGACACTTTGGCTTATGTGTTTTGCAGTTCAAAGTCAATGGGGTCTTAAGAATCCTTTCTGAGGGGGCCTTGTGTTTGTTAAAGGCCTTCTGTGTCAGGTTGTTGAATGGGCATTGCATGGGGGCAGGCTGTATTGCCTAAAAGGTGACTAACTGGTTTTTGAGGAAAAGGTTCTTGAAGCTGATGTCCTCCTTCCATCCCAGGTTCGTCTGAGTCTGTGGTAGTAACAGGGACTATCAAATCTGTGTGTCTAGGGCAGCGCTCTGTCCACTTTCATACTTGGGGTCTGAGAATTCCCTTATGATGGCTTGTTTCAGCTCCTGCTAGTCTGATTGGAGGTTTCCTGGTTGCCAAGCCAGAAAGTGTTGCAACTCTGGGCTAGATGTGATCCAGAGCAGATAGACCCTAGTGAAAAATAAATATACTAAAATCTATTTGAAATACATTTATTTTATGCTAAGTGTACTACAATTGCATTTACATTTGCATACTTAATGTAAATACCCTGCAATTGTACTTTTAGTATACTAAATTGGTAAATGCTAAACTGGAACAAGTATTTTTTGTGTTGAGGATAAAGATAAAGATATACTTAAGTATATTTGATTGTGCTAAAGTGGAACTATTGCAAGTATACTTTAGTACAAGTATATACATCTTGCATTCAAATTATACAGTGATCATACTATCCTCACTAATAGTGATATTAAACACATTTTATGATATAATATTTAGAAATTAATGAATGTAAATATGCATTGTGCAATAAAGAAGAACTGCAAATAAAGTTTAATTAAAATACTTTTGTCAGTATGTCTCTAAATAGTCAACATCTGAAGTGGATCAAAACCCTTTATCAAAGTTGTCCTAAAATCTTCTTCTAGGGACAACTTTGAACATTTTTGATCCACTTCAAATGCTGAATACTGCATATTAATGGGTTTTTAATTGGTGTGAAATGAATGTAGGCCTATTTTAAATACATTTTGGTAGGGTTTTTTCACTAGGCAGACTCTGCATCCATTGCCTCTGACATGTTTTCTCACCATCAGGTACTTAACTCGGAAACTCTTAAGGAAATTACCAGAGTTACCTAAACTCATAATTATGAGTTGTGCTGATGTTCATGTGCATTTTAAATACATTCTTTCTGACATGACTTGAAAACACTGTAACTACTGAAGCTAAACCTTGACCCCCATTGTCCTGCCCCAACGTCCTACTATTGGTTGAACCACAATGATTGATATGTTTTGAGCACGCCATAAAGCCAATGCCATCACACTCACCAACAATCGGTTTGCTGTACTTTTGCTAAACAACCGAACTCGCTGGAGTGCACACTATTGGGAATTTGTGTTGCAGATTTTGGCACATTTGTCAGAAGGAAACTTTAGAGTCTAGAAAGTCGTTGTAGCTAAAGACACAAGTCTCGCCATGTACAGGTCCTTCTCAAAAAATTAGCATATTGTGATAAAAGTTCATTATTTTCCATAATGTAATGATAAAAATTAAACTTTCATATATTTTAGATTCATTGCACACCAACTGAAATATTTCAGGTCTTTTATTGTTTTAATACTGATGATTTTGGCATACAGCTCATGTAAACCCAAAATTCCTATCTCAAAAAATTAGCATATCATGAAAAGGTTCTCTAAACGAGCTATTAACCTAATCATCTGAATCAACTAATTAACTCTAAACACCTGCAAAAGATTCCTGAGGCTTTTAAAAACTCCCAGCCTGGTTTATTACTCAAAACCGCAATCATGGGCAAGACTGCCGACCTGACTGCTGTCCAGAAGGCCATCATTGACACCCTCAAGCGAGAGGGTAAGACACAGAAAGAAATTTCTGAACGAATAGGCTGTTCCCAGAGTGCAGTATCAAGGCACCTCAGTGGGAAGTCTGTGGGAAGGAAAAAGTGTGGCAAAAAATGCTGCACAACGAGAAGAGGTGACCGGACCCTGAGGAAGATTGTGGAGAAGGACCGATTCCAGACCTTGGGGGACCTGCGGAAGCAGTGGACTGAGTCTGGAGTAGAAATATCCAGAGCTACCGTGCACAGGCGTGTGCAGGAAATGGGCTACAGGTGCCGCATTCCCCAGGTCAAGCCACTTTTGAACCAGAAACAGCGGCAGAAGCGCCTGACCTGGGCTACAGAGAAGCAGCACTGGACTGTTGCTCAGTTTTGCATGTCATTCGGAAATCAAGGTGCCAGAGTCTGGAGGAAGACTGGGGAGAAGGAAATGGCAAAATGCCTGAAGTCCAGTGTCAAGTACCCACAGTCAGTGATGGTCTGGGGTGCCATGTCAGCTGCTGGTGTTGGTCCACTGTGTTTTATCAAGGGCAGGGTCAGTGCAGCTAGCTATCAGGAGATTTTGGAGCACTTCATGCTTCCATCTGCTGAAAAGCTTTATGGAGATGAAGATTTCGTTTTTCAGCACGACCTGGCACCTGCTCACAGTGCCAAAACCACTGGTAAATGGTTTACTGACCATGGTATTACTGTGCTCAATTGGCCTGCCAACTCTCCTGACCTGAACCCCATAGAGAATCTGTGGGCTATTGTGAAGAGAAAGTTGAGAGACGCAAGACCCAACACTCTGGATGAGCTTAAGGCTGCTATCGAAGCATCCTGGGCCTCCATAACACCTCAGCAGTGCCACAGGCTGATTGCCTCCATGCCACGCCGCATTGAAGCAGTCATTTCTGCAAAAGAATTCCCGACCAAGTATTGAGTGCATAACTGAACATAATTATTTGAAGGTTGACTTTTTTTGTATTAAAAACACTTTTCTTTTATTGGTCGGATGAAATATGCTAATTTTTTGAGGCTCTGGATATTTCTACTCCAGACTCAGTCCACTGCTTCCGCAGGTCCCCCAAGGTCTGGAATCGGTCCTTCTCCACAATCTTCCTCAGGGTCCAGTCACCTCTTCTCGTTGTGCAGCATTTTTTGCCACACTTTTTCCTTCCCACAGACTTCCCACTGAGGTGCCTTGATACTGCACTCTGGGAACAGCCTATTTGTTCAGAAATTTCTTTCTGTGTCTTACCCTCTCGCTTGAGGGTGTCAATGATGGCCTTCTGGACAGCAGTCAGGTCGGCAGTAATAAACCAGGCTGGGAGTTTTTAAAAGCCTCAGGAATCTTTTGCAGGTGTTTAGAGTTAATTAGTTGATTCAGATGATTAGGTTAATAGCTCGTTTAGAGAACCTTTTCATGATATGCTAATTTTTTGAGATAGGAATTTTGGGTTTTCATGAGCTGTATGCCAAAATCATCAGTATTAAAACAATAAAAGACCTGAAATATTTCAGTTGGTGTGCAATGAATCTAAAATATATGAAAGTTTAATTTTTATCATTACATTATGGAAAATAATGAACTTTTATCACAATATGCTAATTTTTTGAGAAGGACCTGTGTTTCAAATCCGAGAATGATCAAATTATTTTTAGATGATGCTATATAATTTTTTAGATGATACTTTCTTTTTGTGCAAACCACTGAAAACATGAGGTATGAACTGAAACATCTAGGTTGTTTCTGCTAATTGGCTGTAAGGGCAGAATTTTTCAAACCCAACTTTTGCCTACAGCTCAGATGTAACCATGAGAAATTTGCAAATAAAATGATTTAATTTGTTACATTTTTAGTTCAGTAATTTCTTTTTGTTGAATACTATGTTGCCCTGTTATGATTAAATACAATTCAGTGAACAGTATTTGAGTTCTACTTGTTTAGTATAAAAAAAATAGTATTGGCCTAGATAAAAGTTTACAAGAAATGTGTTTTGAGTTGCAAAAAATAATCATAAGTAAGTTTTATAATTATAGACGGCTGCATATGTGAAAAAAAAAAAAAAAAAACACCTAACCCTAAAAAAATTCTAACAAAAGGTTTCTCAGCTGTTTTTGTAGTATTAGGTGTCCTTAATAACATACTAAAAGTTTACCAAAGTTTGACTACTAGAAAGATGTAATTTTCAAGATGGTGTCCAAGATGGGCAGGAAGCCCTTAAAATATCCTAACTCCTTCATTATTTGACCTAGCCAAGTAATCTTGGTGTCTAACCCCATGTTTTCTGGGTCTATGAATCCATTGGACTTGTCTAAATTGCACTGACATGATTACATACTTATGGAATACATGATTACTGTAAGGTTCTATCTTTGTTTGGGGTGAACCAGCGATGTAAACGATTTAGCCTATGTCATGTAACTCCTACTCAGTACATGTTTTTGGCAGTGTTAATTTCGTTGACTAAATATTTTCGTCATTATTTTCGTCACAAATATATTTTTGCGGACGAAAACGAAACGAAAACTAAAAAAGAAGTCACTGATGGAGACTAAAACTATGACTAAATTGATTGACATTATCGTCAACGAATAAAGGATGAGACGAAAATAGACTGTGACGAAAATCCAATCAGCAGACGGGAGAGATGCGAGGAATGAACAAAAGAACCAATCGGCAAAACGGAACAGGTGAGACTGCATGAGAAGAGAACCAATCAGAGCCTGACTTATTGAGACGTGAAGCGAAGGTATTCAGTCTTTGACTGAGCTCGCGGAAAGACGGCATTGGAAGAGATGATGTGTAAAAGAGCTACAAAATGTCCACAGCCGGGAGAAAAAGAAGGGGAGACTTGTGGGCTCACTTCATGTTTGACGACGAACAAAACAAAACAAAGTGTGAAGCATGCGGAGCGGTCATTCGTGGCAAGAACACAACCAATTTGAAAAGACATTTACAGACGAGCCACCCGGACATTTTCTCAACGATGTTCTTTTGTTTATTGAGCTAAACAAAATTGGAAGACTGCAGTGCGTAGATGTTGTAGCATTAAATATTACGAACTGAAAAGTACTGTAAAATAGCCCCTTCTTCAAGTTAGATGAGAGCACCATACGAATACGTAAAATTATGCTACATACATTTGATTAATACTAATGTTTAGTATATTTCATAATGTTCTACTTGTTGACAATATCACAAATATTTCTAGATTAGTCATGTGAAACGTGACTGTTCACATCCTATCATTATACATACTAATCTAGCAATATTGTGGTATTTAAAACATACAATATTGCTAGACAAATGAATACCTTATAAAATCTTGTTACTTTTTTTATCCACCTAGCTGCCAACTTATTAAATATTTACTTTTTTCACTCTTTTATTTGCGTTTAGTGCTTTAATATTTACTGCTTGCACAAATAAAGTGATTGCAATGAATAAATAATATAAACGTATTTAAACTATTTTCCTTTTTTATGTCACAGCTACAGAAGTCTCCTGATGAAGGTGGTGAACCAAGTGCAAAAAAGGCAAAAATGTCCAATCAAAACATTGCAGAAGCACTGTTATGTACTACAAAGTACAAAAGCAATGCCAGAGAACAGCAAGTAAAAGAGGAGGCTATAGCAAAATGGATTGGACATTCATGGTTACCACTGACTACAGTAGAAGATGAGGACTTTATTCTCATGATAGAAACATTTGATTAGAAGCTGACAGTGCCAAAAAAAACAAAGAAAAACAATCTGATTGAAAAACACTATGAGGAAGAAATGACAAAGTTTAAGAAACGACTGTGTGGTGCTCGTAAAGTGTCAATTGGAATTGACCTATGGACTAAAAAGGGACTGTCTGCATCATTCCTTGGCATAAGTTGTTGCTTTTTTTGTGTTGAACAAAACAATCCAGAACACATCCTGCTCGCTCTTGAACAAGTTGCCCATCCACACACTGCCCAGTCCATTAAGGCCTGCGTGGATAAGTGCATGCAGGAATGGGGCATTTCAAATGACAAAATTCTGACTGTAATAACGGACAATGGTAGCAATATGATAGCAGCATTTAAACACAGTACTCAAGAAGAAGAAGAGGATAGCTCAGATGATCAAGAGGAGTCCCCCGGAGGTGAAAGTGATTCAGAGGAGGAGACTGAAGACCATCGGTAAGCCACTTTTATTCATAATTTCATTTGACAGTAAGTTAATGTATTACCTCATTTACCTGATATGTATTTACTTTCTTTTTGGTAGCTATCAAAACATGGAGATGGATATGGAAAGGATGCCATGTGTGGTTCACACGCTGCAGCTTGTGGTCCACATGCTAAACAAGGAGGCAAGTGTGAAGCGAATCCTTGACAAAGCACGATCAATTGTGAAGCTCTTTCGCAAGTCATCTGTTGCAACACAGAAGATTTTGGATAAGTGTGGCTTAATTGTTGTGAATGATTGTCCCACGCGCTGGTCAAGTACATATTACATGATTGCACGACTCCTCAAAGTTAAAGATCCTCTTTGCGAAATAGCAAATGAGATGGGGTGGGACAACTTACTCTCTAGTGAGTGGCAGAAGCTCAGCTCATTGCATGAACTCATGTTGCCTTTTGCCGAACACACACAGACTCTTCAGAGTGACACGATGTCTATGTCACTGATCGTCCCTGCCCTCTTAGATTTGCATAGCCACCTTACTGATTTTGAAGAAAACACAAAGCATCGGGATTTTGCCACTCTAGCATGAAAAATGAAAGTCAATTTAAACCAGCGCTTTGCCTGGGTATTGGATCCATCAGATAAAAAATTCTCTCCTCTTGTTGCAGCTGCTTTCTTTCTCAACCCTACTGTGTGTGATACTCTCCTTGATGTGGCTGATGACAGTGTTCAGGAACTTTTTAAGCAGGCAGAGGGGTATGTGGTCCAGTGCACTCAGAGTCAAGAGACTCACCCTGATGATGATGTGGAGGAACTGAATGGACCAGGGCCTGACCCTGGACCACCATCCTCCTCCTCAAGGCAGCCAGTCTTCAGATTTCTGTCCAAATGCCGTGCAAAGCCTAAACCAAAGTCCTCCACATGTAGCATTAGGCAGCAACTAAGCAAGTATAAGGAGGAGCTCTCACAGCCCATTACTTGTGATTCAGGAATCCAGTTTTGGCTTGGGAAATGTGACACATTTTATCACAGCTTGAAACCATTAGCATTAGATCTGTTAGCAATGCCGGCTTCGCAAGCTTTTGCAGAGAGAGTATTCAGTGTCACAGGTGACCTTACCAGGGGAAAGCGTAACAGAGCAAAAGTCACTTTAGCACAAAGTGCTTTCTTGAAAATGAATAGAGGTAAATAAGTGTTAGTATTCTGTGGTTGAATTGCCAGCATTGTGGTAGCAAGAAGAAAATGTCGTTCAGTGCACTTTAGATTCAAATTAAAAATGTTTGCACTTATTGTTCAGCTCAGCTGTAAGCTTTAAGGTCCTGGACCTAACTTTATTTTTCTTTTATTGATGGTGAATTGGCAGCTAGTTATTGTTTACATTACCATAACAGTGTTTGTTGCTGCATAAAAGCTTTTGAATTGAAATAAAGACACAGTTGTGTTGAAATAAAGTTGAATTTGTGTTTTATATATTTTGGTTAAGTTTGTTTCCTATACCAGTGGTAAAAAATTGTCTAGTAAATCTGTTATTGATTTTAGTCTTATTTTAGTCGACTAAAATACCAAGCAATTTTAGTCGACTAAAATAAGACTAAAATTAAAACAAATCAGATGACTAAAACTTGACTAAAACTAAAAAGAATTATAGTCAAAAGACTAAGACTAAAACTAAATTAAAATTTCTTGTCAAAATTAACACTGGTTTTTGGACACACACCCTTTTTTTACTAAAACACGGACGTGACATTCAATGTAAAAGTTATTGCACCCAAAAGTAACTTAAATTAGAGTTGTATAACTTTGATCATAAACAACTCTGAATTAGTCCAAACAGAGGCCTGTGTGTGAATCCTCTAAAATGGACACTCATTTCAATTTGAATAAGGTAATACATATGTAATGCATCCTCTATAGATGTTCTGAGTATAAAAGGTGGCATTATACTAAACCCAACAAAACTAAATTCACAATTTTCAGCAATTCAGAAGATGGTGGAAGAGAATACTGACATTTGATATTGCTTGCCTCATTTAAATGTTATTGGCAGCACAGTGTATACCATTTTGCAATAACAAAATTCATCCTTGACTACTTAAAATTTCTACTTCACTACTTTTGTTTGTTCCTGAGACTCTCCGTACACTTTTGAATGGTCTTTTTGTGGGTAAGGAGACAAGCCGAAAGGTTGCAGGAATTGGACAGGCAATTGTGCAGGCAGCACAACCACGTGCTGTGGTAGCTCCATTACAACTTGGCCTTGCAGTGCAGGCACATCATATGTATCGGTCACAATTCCTGGTGGATACCCTTCATGGACTGGGATTTGCTTCATCATACAAGGAAGTTTTGCGTTTTGAAAAGAATGCAGCAGATTCAGTTGCCCAGATATGTTAGCGGATGACATAGATGTGCTGGACATGGCACTGCCATTGCTGGGGACAATGTTGACCACAACATCCTTACTATTGATGGTAAGGGGACCTTCCACGGAATGGGAATCATAGCAGCAATCACTCCAGGGCGAAAAAGGACCGTATCATTCCAAGGAGACACATTACCAACCTAGATTTTGCACTGCAAAGTAAAATCCCAGTCATCGAATATCGCTTTGCGAAACATGTGCGCCAAACCATCGTGTTCAACGACCTCCCAGCACTGGTCAGCTGTGACAGAAAAGTTGATGTCCTGTGGGAGCTCTCACTGAACTTCAAACAACAAACCCCAGGGTGGCAGGGAATGATGCATATCATTCATCAAGGACTAGAACATTCAGGCCAATCATCAGTTGTGTTCCTGCCAATGATTGACCTGTACTCTGGAGACAAAACATGTATTTTGTCCACCTTGGATTTTGTTTGTGACCTGGCTATCAAACACAATGCTCCACCCATTATTACGTTTGATCAGCCACTGTACTGGAAAGCAGCAGAGATAATCATGGATGCACCACAGAGTAGTCCCCTGAAAAGCATAGTCTTAATGCTTGGAGGTTTTCATACTTTTATGAACCTACTTGGTGCAATAGGCACACTGATGGAAGGCACAGGACTCAGGAACATTATGGAAGTTGTCTATGGATCAAATGCTGTCCAGCACATGATGACTGGAAAGTCAGTGCAAAGAGCTTTTCGTGGACATTTGCTGGTGGACAGATGTCTCAATCACCTGGTTGTGTCAGAGCTGCAGGAGGATGACTCACAGTTTGAGTCATTGGTGAACCAAGCTGGAGAGATGTACTCATCCATGGTAATGAAAGAAACAACTTTGGAGAGTGCTGCAGCATCAGATATGCTGAACCAAATCAAGAAAAAGGTGGACACGAAGAGGGCAGACCTTAGCACAAGGTCAAAAACCAGCCGGCTGTGGGTAAACTATCAGAAGATGCTGCAGACAGCCCGAGCTCTGATCAAAGCAGATCGTACAGGATCTTGGAAGATGCACTTGTGTGCAATGTTGGACTGTCTGCCAATATTTTCCGCCGCTGGGCACTACAACTACCTAAAATCGGCATAGTCCTACCTCCAAGAAATGTGCCAACTCGAGACCAGACACCCTGATGTACATGGCAAGTTTTCCAGGGGTTTCCATGTGATCCGCCGCAGCAACCAGTACTGGGCAGGCCTTAGCTCTGACCTTGTCATCGAGCAGACATTGATGCTATCCTTGAAAAGCAGTGGAGGCTTGACCCATGGAAGTGGAATGACTTAAAAAATGCGAGCATTGTGGACCATGTCTACACCTATCACATCTGAATACAACAACGCCATGCAGGAATTCAATGACCTCACCTACATGACCAGCGAGCAGCACCGAGAATCCTCAGAAGCAAGGACGAAAAGAGATGACTCTGATCTAGAAAAGATCAAGGAAAAGCTTAGCATTTGCACACCATTCTCTCCAGACCCATCTCTGAGAAACATTGTAACTGGTGTTGTTGCCAAAGAGAAGGTGAATGTGCATGAGTTTGAGACTGTTGGCAATGAGATCATTGAAAAGATTATTGGAAAACCCGTTTTTGGAATATCGTTCAAACGGAAAGACCGGGCAAAAACCCTTGCAGATGACTCCACCATCAAAGTTGCCCAAGACCGAACCATTGATCCTGCTTTGCTGTTCCAACGATTCCTGATCATGTTGAAAACTGAACAGTTTTCACTGGAAGATGTAATGAGCTATGAGCTCTGCTCATTTCCTGCAGCCCTGTTCGAAGGCAAGGAAATCTTCCGTAAAGCCAACAAGCCCCAACTAGCGCAGCTACTAAAGTGTCCTGTGCAAATGTGTTTCTGCTCCCACATCAAGCAAGGAATGTCATAGAGGACCATGGGACCAAGGCAATGGGAGTGTTGTTTGGTGGAAAGAGTACTGATTCACTTGCCTCTTTGCGCTACAACCTTTTTAGCAAGACAATTGTAACTGCCAAATCATTTGTTACCCCAGAACGTGTAACGGTGGCGGGCCCAAATCAAATTCAAATTAGCAGTCTTTTTGTAGTTCGGGCGCCAGACAAGCTGAATCTTGTCAATTAATAATACAGTTTTTTTCTTCCTTTTTCCCCAAATAGCTCTCAATAAACCACCGATTACAAACATAAATCAGAGTCCCACACAAAAAAGTTCAGTTTCACAGTTATATTTTAACCAAATTAACCAGAAAGAAAGCAACAAAATAAATTAAAGCAAGTTTGAGTTCAGTTTCATAATTATATTTTCACCAGTCATCAAGTATGAATTAAACAAAAACAAGCAAACAAAAAATATTTAAAGCTCGTTCACAAATAGTATTTTCACCAATTTGTTATTCGACATAAAGGATAAGAGAAAAAAAAATAAATAAAGAATACAAAAAACAAGAAGTATCTTAGATGTTTGAAAAACCTTGGCGGATTCAACACTTCATTTCAGCGAGAGAAATAACAGGAAGCCACAGGAAACACATACATCCATTCAAAAGATCTTCCTTCACACCAGTATTTTATATATATATATATATATATATATATATATATATATATATATATATATATATAAAACACACCTTCTCTATTTGCATTCTACAAAAACAAACAATCATAAAATGTCTGATGAATCTGCGTGCGTGATTATGTTTGCGCTTCCGTGAGGCGAAACAGTGCGTGGGTGTGTGATATGTGTGCGTGTGGGAAATGAGCACTGTGCTCTAGCCGATAATGGCAAAAGGGAAAAATGTTTTGAATCGGAAGGGGTCGTTTAAGGGCTGTAGTAAAACAGGAATTCACCTGGACAGCTCACTCGCACTCGTCGGCCCAAAAGACAAGTTTGCTCTGCAGCCAGCGTCCAAAGGTGCGACAAGCGGCACTCCGGTGATCGCCCCGGCAACTCGTGTCCACTTTATGCCGAGTTCAGACTGCACGATTTTAGCCCCGATTTTGGCTCGCCGACAGGTTTTGAGAAATCGCCGACAAATGCCCGAAATCACAGGCAAATCGGTGCTCGTTCATGCGAGTGACAATCATGCAGTGTGAATGAGCAAAGACGCGATCTGAGAGAATCGCCGACGAGTCGCCGAGGCCCGTGAGATATTTGGCATGCTAAATATCTGGACCTGTCGGCGATTTAAAATCCTGCTGTGTGAAAAGTGTTCTGACTGAAAACTACATCGGCAATGACTGACAGCCAATGAGAGAGCAAGATACAGAGCAGCTTGGAGTTCGGGGAGGAGTTACAGACCACAACATGAGCAAGCATGGCTTCATTCACATAAACATTACAATTCTATCAAATGGAAACAAAACACAAACATTTGCTTGACCATCCGCAACAGCAGCACATTGAAAAGTTATGTACCTCCAACTCTCGTTGCAGAACACACAATCCACAGTCTCCCCAACCATTTCCTCCTCCATATTTTTCTTTTCTTTTTCTTATATTCGCTGCTAATCAGCGCACAGGCAACTCGTATTGCAAACTTCTTGCGGGCTACCGTTTTTAATAATAATAATAACTCCGGTCCTGCACGCGTGATATCGCGTTGTTTCCTTGTCACATCTCGCGTGTGTTTGGTTGTGAAACGTAGTTTGCGTGCCAGACACAGTTGTCGGCGATTCTTCCTATTGTAAAGTCATGCAGTGTGAAACCTTCTGTCACCGATCCATCGTGCAGTTTGAACACAGCAGCGACTGAATGCTGGCCAAGATAGTCATGCAGTGTGAAAAGAACAGTGACCCGACTACTTTGAAAATCGTGCAGTCTGAACTCGACTTTAGCGGTGGTCCCGCCTGGCCCAAACACAGCAGCGATATCAGTCAGTCTCACCAACTAGGCAGTTGTCTCAGGTAACCTGCTTCTCTCTTTTTCTTTTTACCCCTCGCCCTTATATACGAATTTCCTTACGCATTTCCTCCTTCCGGATAATTTCATTTCCTCCTCCATCCGGCCACACACAAAAAAAAAAAAAAAAAAAAAAAAAAACATCTGTTTTCCCATACTGCTACAAACGTCTGCCTCCAACTGAGTCCTCAACCAAATACCACTGCCAAAGAGTTTACTTCCAGATCATGGTGTGGATTGGAAAGGAAGGTGACATGAACACAGATGATTGGGGATGGAAACTGGTGGACAACCAGTTCCTGCCAGTTATGACCAGTAAGACTGCTGCCCCAGAAAGCCTCCTGCAGATGATCCACTGTAATTGCACAACTGCCTGCCAAACACAGCGGTGCAGTTGCAGGGCATATGGACTACCATGCATGCCTGCTTGTGGACCATGTCAAGTTGGGAATTGTGAGAATCACTATAATCAACCTCTATGGGAGGAAGAGTGTGACGACTAGTGGTAAATCTAGTGAAGGTCACAGTGCAAAAAAGTATAAAAAATAAACCAGAATAAGAGGAAACAATTGAAGAAAATAGAAAAAGATATGTATAAGTAAGAAAAGTATTTAAAAAAAAAAAAGGCAAAAAAAAAAATACAAAACGCATTATAAAATATATAAAAAAAATATATAAAAAAATAAAACCCCCCAAAAATAAAAGGGGTTAGCGGTACTGAGCCTTCATGTGGCAGCCCTGTTTTGACTAATTTTACAGTACCACATAGTTCTAATGAATTTATTCTTTACTGGAATCAAAAGAATGGTAATGAACCACAGAAACCACCAACACTAGGCAAAACGATATGACAAAGGAGAATTATGTAATTACTTGCAATTACTTTTTACTTATTTTTCACATAAATATGCTTGTGACCAATTGCTTTAATATATATTTGTACTTGTAATCACTTATCTATCATGGAAATATTCTAATTAGAATATTACATGGCCAAAAAAAATGTATCAGGCACCAGTATTCCTGGTCTAGGAGGAATACAAAGGAGTAATGGTCATTTTAAGAACCTGACGGCCGCCATTTTGAAAATGGGGCCCTTCTTGGAGTCAAACTTTGGTAAACATTTAGTATGTTTTTAAGTACATCTGATACTACTGTAAACCACTGAGAAACCTTTTGTTAGAATTTTTTTGGGGTCAAGCCATATTTGCAGCTGACTATTATGACCTTTACCTTTTTTTAATAATTTGCTCACTTTTTGAATATCAGGTAGGCTATTGTTTAATTTAATTCAATAGCACTTTTCACAATTTTGCATGTTTGCAAACAGATATAGCCTGCATACATATGGAAAGTAGTTATAGTAAATATTTGTAATTATGACAAATAAAGAAAACAACATATAGTCAGTTTGAAATGGTGAAAGAAATTCACATACCTGATCAGAAGTTTTATTACATTAGTGTATAATGCACTTCAATGCACCTACTGTAATACACTTTTCCCATTGATGCTACTTTAATAACCCTTATTTGCACTTCGAAATATGGACTGCAGCCCTTTGGGCTGTCAAAATATTATGAATTATTAAATTAATTAATTAAATTTATTAAACTGATCCTGAGCAAAAAAAAAAAAAAAAAAAAAAAAAAAAACGCAGAAAGCTAATGTCAAATAAATCCGTTTACTGCATGAAAAATAAATCATTTTAATTTATGTGTCACATATAAATCCGCAAGACCGCCAAATCATTTAATTGTGTTTTTGTCAGAAGCAGTTGTGGTGCATTGTGGTGTATGTCTGTGTACAACAGCTACTCACAACCTAAGCACAAGCGCACATCTTCACGGTTGTGGTGCAATCGGCAGAAGAATGTTACGGATGATTATATTTCATCCGCACACACGGAAACACAAGCAGTTGCACAAGCAGTTCTGCATGTTCACATTTTTTTCACAATTGCTTTAGTGCGCGCACAAGAATAAAACTAATGTGCCGGTTTATGCAATTGCTTCATGTTGCGTTAATGACAGATAATGTCAGGTAAAAGTGAAGCAAAACATTCTTGATATTTAATGTTGCGTCTAATGGTTTTATTTCTTCAACAGCTTAAAGTTTAATGCACGTTCGTGTTGTATAGCAACAGGCCGTTTCACGTTTATTTTCACGCACCACTCAAGGTGATGATACACGGGGCAACTTTTTGAGCATGTTGCCGGTGTTATGAAATATTCGGTGTCTGAGATTTTCGGTGACACTGGGCGGGGCTTACATGAATATTCACGAGCTTCCTGTTTTGAGTTAAAGCGCCACTGAAAATGTTAGTGCACGCTCTTCAGCTTACATTAAGGCAAGGCAATTTTATTTGTATAGCACATTTCATACACAATGGTAATTCAAAGTGCTTTACATAAAGAATAATAATAAAAATAGAACATAAGGAATAGAAATAACAGTAAAAACAGAGAATTTTACCGCAATATTTAAAATGCTTTAAAAGTCAGAATCAAGATGATAAAATACATTAAAAATGAAATAAAAACAGGAAAAGGAATTTAAAGAATAAAAAGATAATACGTATAAAATAAAGTGCAAACAGTTCGGACATAGCACAGTGCTCAATCAGCAAATGCATAGATAAAAAGATGTGTTTTGAGTCTGGATTTGAATGTGGCTACTGTAGGAGCACACCTGATCTCTTCTGGAAGCTGGTTCCAGCTGCGGCTGGCGTAACAGCTAAAAGCAGACTCTCCCTGCTTTGAGTGAACCCTTGGTATTTTTAAGTGTGTTGATCCTGATGATCTGAGTGATCTGTTAGGTTTATATTCTATGAGCATATCTGCAATGTATTGGGGTCCTAGGCCATTGAGTGATTTATAAACGAGTAACAGTACTTTAAAATCAATTCTAAATGCAACTGGAAGCCAGTGCAAGGACCTGAGGACTGGTGTGATGTGTTCATGTTTTCAGGTTCTGCTCAGTATCCTGGCAGCAGCGTTCTGTACGAGCTGCAGTTGTCTTATGGTCTTTTTGGGAAGGCCAGTGAGGAGCCCATTACAGTAATCCACCCTGCTGGTGATGAAAGCATGAACAAGTTTCTCTAAGTCTTGACTGGAGACAAAGCATCTAATTCTTGCAATATTTTTGAGATGATAATATGCTGATTTAGTTATTGTCTTTACATGGCTACTGAAACTCAGGTCTGACTCCAGAATCACACCAAGATTCCTGACTTGATTTTTAGTTGTTTGACCCCTAGAGTGAAGGTACGTGTTCACTTTGAGAACTTCGTCTTTGTTTCCAAATGCAATGACTTCAGTTTTGTCTTTGTTTAACTGAAGGAAGTTTAGGCACATCCAATTTTTAATTTCATCAATGCATTGGCACAGGGAGTCAATGGTGCTGTAGTCGTTAGGTGAGAGGGCTAGGTAAATCTGGGTGTCATCTGCATAGCTGTGATATGCAATTTGGTTCTTTCTCATTATTTGGCTCAGTGGCAGCATATATAGGTTGAACAGGAGGGGTGCAAGCATTGAACCTTGAGGGACTTGTCAAGGTCCATGTCATGGATGTCCACTCAGACTTATAGTCACCGATACTCACATAATAACCTCTCCCTTCTAAGTATGACCTGAACCATTTAAGGACCATCCCAGAAAGCCCAACCCAGTTGTTTTCGAGCCTGTCAAGAAGAATGTTGTGATCAACAGTGTCAAACGCAGCACTGAGGTCGAGTAAAACCAGCACTGATAATTTACCTGAATCTGTGTTTAGGCGAATATCATTTATAATCTTTATGAGTGCTGTCTCTATGCTGTGATGCGGTCGGAAACCAGATTGAAAGTTGTCAAAGTATCCATTCAAGCTTAAGAACTTGTTCAGCTGATTGAAAACAACTTTTTCAATAATCTTGCCTATGAAAGGAAGATTTGAGATTGGCCTGTAGTTGCTCAATATGGTGTTATCCAGATTGCTCTTTTTCAGGAGGGGCTTAACAACTGCAGTTTTCAGGGATTTTGGAAAAGTCCCAGAGAGAAGTGAGGCATTTACCACTTCTAGGAGATCTGCTTCTAAACAGTTAAACACTCTTTTGAAAAAAGATGTGGGAAGTGTGTCAAGGGCGCAGGTTGATGTTTTAAGGTGCTGTACTGTTTCTTCCAAAATTTTACCATCAATTGCTTCGAAATCAGACATAATAGCTACTTTCTGAGGTTGTGATCTGATCTGTTTTACCCCAGTGCAGCTCAAGGATGTGCTGATCGCCTTTCTGATATTATTAATTTTCTCAGAGAAGGAGGAAGCAAACTCACAACATTTGCTGTCTGAGAGCATTTCACTAGGAATCTGACTTGGGGGGTTTGTTAGTCTCTCTACAGTAGCAAAAAGAGTGCGGGTGTTGTTTAGGTTTCTGTTTATTATATTTGAGAAGAAGGTCTGTCTAGCTTTGCCTAATTCCACATTGAAAGCATGAAGAATATCTTTATAGATGTTATAATGAATTTCAAGTTTTGTCTTTCGCCACATGAGCTCAGCTTTTCTGCATTGTCTTTTCATATTTTGCACTGCTGTTGAGTTTCTCCACGGTGCTTTTTGTCTGCCACTTTTCTTCCTGACTTTCACAGGAGCAATGTTATCAATAACATTCTATACTTTTGAGTTAAAAGAATCAAGGAGAAAATCAACAGAGTCTGCAGATATGCTTGGTGTTAAAGATATAGCCTTCATAAACAGTGCACTAGTATTCTCATTTAAGCATCGCTTTTTGCCCGAGACAGATCTAGCTTCAACAGTCGGACAGATCAATATTTCAAAGAAAATACAGAAATGATCAGATAGCGCTACATCCTTAATGACAATGGATGAAATGTTTAGACCCTTACTAATAATTAAATCTAGAATGTGTCCACGATTGTGTGTAGGTACATGCTGAGTCAGATCAAAAGTATTCAGAACAGTTATGATTTCTTTTGCCATATTGGATTCTGCATTGTCTATGTGGATGTTAAAGTCCCCAGTAATAACAAAACAGTCAAACTCTGAGGAAATTGCTGATAACAGTTCTGTAAAATCCTCCACAAAGGCTGGTGTTACTGTAGACAGGAGACAGACACAGATGTAACAGGTAATGGTTCGTTTATTAGACCACAGTAGAGCAGGGTGAAGCACACAGGTGAGTTAACTGGTTGAAGATAGTCTTGAGCAGGTATAATGAGGAATAGTTACTGTCCTTATCTTTGCAGGTTGATGTACGCTGGAGCTTGGAGATCGCTGGAGAACTTGGGAACTGACGGAACACACTCACACAGCAGACGATGAACACGGAAGGAAGGAAGGAAGGAAGGAAGGAAGGAAGGAAGGAAGGAAGGAAGGAAGGAAGGAAGGAAGGAAGGAAGGAAGGAAGGAAGGAAGGAAGGAAGGAAGGAAGGAAGGAAGGAAGGAAGGAAGGAAGGAAGGAAGGAAGGAAGGAAGGAAGGAAGGAAGGAAGGAAGGAAGGAAGGAAGGAAGGAAGGAAGGAAGGAAGGAAGGAAGGAAGGAAGGAAGGAAGGAAGGAAGGAAGGAAGGAAGGAAGGAAGGAAGGAAGGAAGGAAGGAAGGAAGGAAGGAAGGAAGGAAGGAAGGAAGGAAGGAAGGAAGGAAGGAAGGAAGGAAGGAAGGAAGGAAGGAAGGAAGGAAGGAAGGAAGGAAGGAAGGAAGGAAGGAAGGAAGGAAGGAAGGAAGGAAGGAAGGAAGGAAGGAAGGAAGGAAGGAAGGAAGGAAGGAAGGAAGGAAGGAAGGAAGGAAGGAAGGAAGGAAGGAAGGAAGGAAGGAAGGAAGGAAGGAAGGAAGGAAGGAAGGAAGGAAGGAAGGAAGGAAGGAAGGAAGGAAGGAAGGAAGGAAGGAAGGAAGGAAGGAAGGAAGGAAGGAAGGAAGGAAGGAAGGAAGGAAGGAAGGAAGGAAGGAAGGAAGGAAGGAAGGAAGGAAGGAAGGAAGGAAGGAAGGAAGGAAGGAAGGAAGGAAGGAAGGAAGGAAGGAAGGAAGGAAGGAAGGAAGGAAGGAAGGAAGGAAGGAAGGAAGGAAGGAAGGAAGGAAGGAAGGAAGGAAGGAAGGAAGGAAGGAAGGAAGGAAGGAAGGAAGGAAGGAAGGAAGGAAGGAAGGAAGGAAGGAAGGAAGGAAGGAAGGAAGGAAGGAAGGAAGGAAGGAAGGAAGGAAGGAAGGAAGGAAGGAAGGAAGGAAGGAAGGAAGGAAGGAAGGAAGGAAGGAAGGAAGGAAGGAAGGAAGGAAGGAAGGAAGGAAGGAAGGAAGGAAGGAAGGAAGGAAGGAAGGAAGGAAGGAAGGAAGGAAGGAAGGAAGGAAGGAAGGAAGGAAGGAAGGAAGGAAGGAAGGAAGGAAGGAAGGAAGGAAGGAAGGAAGGAAGGAAGGAAGGAAGGAAGGAAGGAAGGAAGGAAGGAAGGAAGGAAGGAAGATGCTGGAGACAGGTGAGTAGACAATGAGGAGTCCTTGAGGTAAGCATAACATTAAGGGTATGCAAACGAGACCGGATGTGGAGTGCTGTGTGCGTGTGTGTTTTATGGTGCTGTTGATGAGTTAAGTGATGAGGTGCAGGTGGCGGTGATCAGTACTCTGGAGAGGGTGCGCGTTGTGATTGGGTGATGTTGGAACCTGACGTGTCTGTGACAGCTGGAGAGTATTTTGGAGGCCTGTAAATAACTATAAGTAGAATGCGAGGAGCACCTTTTAACACAATACCTAAATATTCGAAAGACAAGTAATCCCCAAATGACACTTGCTTGCATTGATAGACATCTTTAAATAGAGCAGCAACACCTCCACCTCTCCTAACAGCTCTGCAGACACTCATAAAAGTAAAGTTAGGAGGGGCTGTTTCATTCAGGATTGTTGCACTGTAGCTGTCTTCAAGCCATGTTTCATTTAGAAGCATAAAATCTAGGTTGTTTGTGGTTATTAAGTCATTGACTAGAAGTGATTTATTTTTAAGTGAGCGGATGTTTAAAAGTGCTAACTTTAACAGTCTTACTTTCTGTCTCTACAGTAATCTTAGTTTGACGTGTAATAGGTAGCAGATTAAATGGGTTTGCCAAACGGTTTGAAAAGGCCTTAGGCTTTCTATAACGTAATAAAACAGAAATAGAGAAAGCTACAGGCACACTGGGTTCCCGCTTGTTCTGTAAACAATTGATAAAGTCACTGTTATTGTAGCGGGGACCCGACACACATCACTGAGAGCTGTTATCGGTTGTTTTTGATTCACCTAGAACAGATGGAGGAGGGTGAGGGCCCTGGCGTTGTGGCAGGGGCCGAAGAGCTCTCGCAGGAGGAGGGGGTGGCCGAGCTGGGCCCACAGGCTTTGGTGGTTTCGGGGCTTGACGCTTTTTTGTTGATATCTGGGGGCTCGCAGCAAAAGAGTGGGAGAGTTTGGTTCCAGCATACACCAGTTCCTCCATTTTCTCTGAAAAGCACAGAAGAGGGGATGCTGGAGAGAGGGATAACGTGTCCGGTGAGAGGGGCTGTTGCTCTGGTGTTACCGGAGGCTGTAATATGCTGTCCTGGCATCCCTGGCTGTTTTCCCAAAAGTCGTCCTTGGGTGCTGAATCTTGGAGCAGTTCTAACACGTCACTGTCTCTCGGTGAGCTCTGTGGGCAGGGCTCAGTTAGGATTGTGTTCGTGAGCAGTGGTTGTTGTGGCTGCGTGGTGTTATCATTGACCTTGTGGGAAGTGTCAACCGCATGTCCATTCAGCTGCTGAAGTGAAGTCCTGTGGTCAGTTGTACTCTGTCCAGGTGTGTTTGTGCCATTCAGGTTGAGTGGATTTGCACACACTGCTGAAGGATGATAGAGGCATTAAATGTAATTAGCATATGTTTCAGCGTTAAACGAAGTCAAGCTTATATTCTAACTGTTATTGATGCACAAGATTTTATATATAAGCTATATTGTGTTATGTTGTGTCATGTAGCTATGTTTGATATGAACACAGCCAATGATTCGCCAGAGGTGTCGTTAGGATTCGCTAAACGAGCCAATAGCGTTTTAAGTAGCCTATTTTTGTTGTTTCTGTATTACCTTGAGTCTTTTAAGCATATAGTTTTGAAAGTTTGTCAAAATGTGTGGTAGCGTAATAATATTAATTGTAAACTCCTGTGGTGAAGGCAGCAGTAAACTTTCCTAGTTTGCAGAAGCACTTCTAATCTGGGTAGAAAAAAATCGCACACATGCAAGAAAACATGTTAATGTACTTTAAATTATTTATTATCCAAATAGGCCATGGTGAATTACGCATGTGATAACTAATATAATATCTATAGCCAATATTCTTTCATTCCCAAATAGGACTTTTGCCAATAAATATCCCTGTACACCAGACAAAGCACTTTTATTTTTCACTTTGTTTTGAACATGACAGTGTATTAACAATTTTAATAATACATGTTTGTTGTAATGTCATTTTATTATATATTTCAGATTGAATGTGTCAGTAGCAAAGGCTGGTATCACTGGGATCACAAGAGCAGACCAAACTTTCATTTGTCTGGGATCCCAAGACCCTGTGTAAAGTGTGTTAATCTGTGTTTAAATACAAGTGTTTTTGCTAATTAAATATGTCATATTATATATCATGACTTCTCATTTGTGAATAAAATTCCAACACAGAATCATTTGCTCTTTTTTATTCAAAGTGAAACTACTCTCATTATTTTCATCTTTGATATTACAGATATGCAAATTACTACATGGTCTATTATTTTATCAGCTAATTTAACATAAATAAAATTGTAATTGTTATGGAAAGCTTGTAGAATATAACTAATACATTTCATTGTGAATATACTGCAGGTTTGATCATTTGGTTCCATATAGTTTCATATCAACACTGTGTTAAACTGAATCCTGATTCACAGTGCTTCATGTTTTTTCCACATTAATTTTTTTTTTGCAATGCATCATTTTGTGGGAAAAAAGATTGAGAATGTTTCCTAATAATATGAAAAAATAACACTTAACTTTAGGATTTAATAAAGTCTCTTTAAAAATACTGTATTTACCAACTGAGCAAGCAATTACGAAATGACAGAACAATCACAGCATTGTATATATATGTCTGATTATCCATATAAAAATAATATTCCTCTTACTTTTGCCAATTGTCTTCTCCATATAGCCTAAATATTTTTAAATAAAACCTGCATTAGTAACTTTTAGTTTTGTAGCTGATCAATTTAACCACTTGTAATTCAATTTTAACATTTTAATTTTTGTGGAAAGTGCATTAAAATAAAACCTTGTGAAAGTGCTGCAGGGAAGCTAATATCACTGTCTCATGTTTCTATTCATAGAGAGCATTGCGTGTTTTGCAGAAAAGGATAAAGAAGGTTTACATTAATTCATGCAAGTCAAAAACATAAATGGACCATAAATCTAACTCTCAATGAGTTTTAAAAATAATAATGTCTGGTTAAAGTTATGCAGGCTATCTGAGAAAGCAATAGGGAATGACACAATCACAACTGAAACTTTTATTATGCAACCACAGATACATTTATACAAGTTATCTTCACAAACGAACTAAAATAAAATCAAAACAGTTGTAGCCTACTAAAACAAATAAACTGATGGCTGTTGGCTCATTTCCTAACGATAGACCACCAGTGGCTGTAATCACTACTAAATTATCTCTCACGACACAATGTAACCTACAAAGTATTGAGCATACATAAACAATTATTAATTAAAAATAATTAATTCGACGAACACAAATCAAACACAATCACGTTACAGAAAACAGTTCTGTGATCCAAGGACAGTCCACTAACATTTTCAATGGTGCTTTAAAGGGGCTCTATGTAAAATTTTTACTTTAATTTTAGTGTTCATAATGGGTACTGCAGTCCAAATTCAAAATATTGTTTGGCCCGCCCCCTTGTTCAAAGACGTGGGTTGCCAGCTTTTACAGCATATGGTTGCCAGCAACAATAGGGAGCGCAATTGACAATGAAAGCTGAGGAGACTTAAACGCTGTAAGCTGATGAGTTGATTTATCTGTTTTGATATGCTGTTGTTCATAGAGATATTTAGATGGATTCAGAGGCTTTTTAGTAGAGATGCACCGATTGCAATTTTCTTGGCCGATTCCGATTTCTTGTTAGTGTGATCGGCCGATACCTATTTTTTGCTGATTCCGATTTTCTTTCTAAGAACTATAAATGACAACATATACAAACAAAAAAATCTACTTTTCTTCTATGCAGAGTTTTATTTTCATTAAAAAAAAACAGGTAAAAGTCAGTAATAAAATATAAACAGCTCAAATAAATGCAATAGAATAAAGAGAGCTATGAAACTAAGTTTTTTGGGTTAACTGGGTTTTTATTCAGTTAAGAAATACTACAGAAATTAAAGTAATCAAATGTAAAATAACACATTGTGTTATTTTGCATTGGTTACCTTAATTTCTGTAGTCTTTATTGCAAATAATTCTTACCATTAAAGTTATAGGCCTACAACGTATTCAGTCAAGAGCAGAAAGCGATTTTCTTTGTCTTTTGTTCTTTGATTAACATGGCAGACAGCAGCAGGAACAGTGGCGTATAGCGTCTGGGCATGCAAGGTATGCACGTGCATATGGGCCCGGGCGGATTGCGGGCCCGCTATTACGGGCTTAACCCCAAAGTATACTTCGGGCGTCCGCGCACCGTCCACATCACGAACATTCATCACCAGGGGGGTTCGCGGACGCAGCCTAATTTTCGTGATGGCACGGACAGTGTGTGTACTGTACAACAGCCCATGCAAGAGTGAACTAAGTGCTTGAAAACAAAGGTCCTCTATAGTGCGCAGTATACACGCCGAACGCGTCTTTCTTCAGCCAAATACTTCAAAAGGCTCGCACGTGCTTCTGTGCGCGAGACAGAACCTGTGTACATATGTTCAGAAAAATTAAGTATAGTATTAATGTTGTCAATAACTTGCTATAGCCTGTAAGCTAAGCTATAGAACAGAATTTTAAATGAGTCATAATGGTTTTCTGAAGAAAAAAAAAAACGACTACGTCTGCACATTTTAAGGTAGGCTACTGCACAAGATGTGAATAAAAGTAACTCATACTCGCTGGGGTTGATACTCTTTATTCAACGAAATAAAATGCACATAAAACGTGACGGAAACATATTTAGAGAAGAAACTTTTAGTAGGCTTAATTTGTTAGGAATAAAACATGCATTAAAAAAGTCTGTGACAGAATAATTAATTCATAACTTCATAACATAAATCTTAGGACTCATCGCATCTGAAATGATGCTATGATCATTCTTAAATTCCAAAGCTTGAGTCGAATCGGTCGAATTCAAACGTAGACTGTGTTGAAAAGCCGTTTTTTGACCATTTTTAAATGCTAAGTCAAAATGATGGAGGAAAGCACATGGTGTTGTCATTCCTAGAATTTTTTTTAACAAGTTTTGTCTGCATGTTAGTGATAATATCTTATTTATATTAAAGTTCTTGGACTCATTCGCATAAGACGCACATCCCGCGAAACCGAGTGGGGCCCGTGAAAATTTTTTGCATATGGGCCCGGGGCTGACTTGCTACGCCACTGAGCAGGAATATTGGACTGCTGTCCCTTTAAGAGTCTATGAACGGTGTTCAACGGACCCAATACTGTTACACACAACATGAGTTCACTTTCTTAGCTATTTAACGATTAAAAACTGACTGTTTATCTGTGTACTCGCCAAGATTGCCTGTGCCGCTGGTTTTGACATACTTTTGTATGTATTTGACAGTTTAAGCGCAGGAAGGCGCTTATTTTGGTACTTGTGACTCTGTTTGACTTCTGTCTCTGAGACTGAGCATGGCTTGTTCGCTTCACGTATATAGATCAGTAGTGCGCGCGCTTTTGGTGTGACCGCGAAACCTGCGGGAATGACTAAAATTAGGCGTGATACAAGCACTACTTAACCGGAGCGAATGAGACGAGAGAGAGGGAGAGAGGAGGCGCCCGCGCGGGTGTGTGTCACTTCACCGTGACAGAGAAGAGAGCGGGAGCGCGCAGCTGACCTTATTGCCTGATTCTCTGACCCGTTTGTTTGCTGGTTTCCATGGTTGCAATACGCGGTGTTTTCCGCCAACTGGCAACCTGTGATGTCGAAATACTATTGGATAAACTGGCAGCACATGGTTTCGCACAGACCAAAACAAAAACAGACATTCCAACAGGGAACGCACATTTTCAAAGTAGAATATCTGGCTGTAGCATGTCTTTCTGAGAAACAAGTAGGTGAACTTAGCATGTTTCTTAAATATCTGCAAACATATTGGGGTATTTTTATGCTTTATTAAAGTAAAAATCTTACATAGAGCCCCTTTAAAGTGTGTACTATTATGCACAGTATTGTGCTGTTGCAACATTAATGCAAAGACTGATAGTTGTGTACAGTGTGGTGTTTTAATTTGAATGGAAATTAATTATGTCTTAGTTAAATCATTTTTATCGATCAGGATTAGTTATAACATATGCTTGAATGTGGGATGTAATGCCATATAAGATTAACATGCTATATATTTTTAAAACGTATTAAACGACAATAGGCTATCTTATATCCCTTTATATATAATATATATATATAATATAATCCCTTAATATATATGTATATATATTATATACTTTATATCCCCCACTGAAGTATATATTGGGAGTTATTTTTATTTTATTTTTTAATGAATAAATTATATAAATAATGTTCGTCGTACGTAATACGATCGGGGAAATTGCTGAATGAGTAGCTGCGTAGCCGTAGCCTAAACTGTTTGACAGCTGGTAATATAAATCCACCTGCCGGTAAATTTGAGCACCGGCCTGAGTGGCCGTATAAGCTACAAACAAGTAGAAAAAAAATGTATTTGTAGATTATATAACAGCAACTTGGAAAACAGAAAAGGTAAGAAGTGATATTTGAGAAAAGAGCATATCAATCTAATAGCCGTAGATGCATAGCGGAACTAACTTTACCCAGCTTTATGTATTTCCCCACCGTCGAAATCAGGCACATAATGTCAGGAAACACGACTCCTGGCTGCATGTCAAGTTGTAAAGAACACATTCAATTCCAACCTTTAGTGTAATCGTTTGTTTTACTCGCGTTTTCGCAGTTTCCCCTGTTAAATCCAGTCGCGCAGCAGGTTCTTTTGCCACTCAGTCCAGCTGAGGGAGCGCGCTTTCGGCGGGAAAGTGACGTCGATGCATACCTTCTATCCGCTTGTTAAGTCGTGACGTAAAGAACGCCGTTTCCGGGTCCAAGCCTCGACTCGTTTCACTTGAGAATGCCATCGACGGCCGTTTATGAGCGCTATTTATTCATATTAAACATCAATCATTTAAAAAAGTTAAACATTTTAAATACTTACAGTCTACACAACAGTCTCCGTGCTCACAGCGTCACAGATATTAATATTTTAATGATTTATAAAAGATGAATCATTGTCTGGCCATCTGGAATTTTGGTATGGAGATAAAGGTTGTAATTATATATTTTTTTGTAGTATTACACCACATCGTGTATGTATATTAGCACCATTTGTTGTTTTCTTGTGGTATGAGATAGAGCGTTAGGACCCGGAAGCGCTGCCGCGTGACGTCAGACTTAACAACCGGATACATCTGTTGCTCATTTTCAATGGGAAAGTGCCCAAGCAACGTTGCTCGGCTATATTGCCCGGTGTTACAATATATTCGGTTCCTGAAATATTCTGTTCCACTGGGTGGCGCTTACGCGAATATTCATGATAGCCTCATTTTGTGGGCGTGTCCTTGAGACAACGCGCAAGCGAACGGAACTGAAAATATTAGTAGACGCTTCTCAAATCGAATCGGTTTAATGGATTATTTCGAAAAGGTAATAAAATATTCCTTTGAATATACCTTTGGAACTTTGTTTTGATGACAGTCTTCATGCCAGCAGCTACTTAAATATTATTTTTGCTCAAAATATTATAATTATGATAGGAAATTATAGTTTAGTTTTATTATATTTAAAGTTTGACAAGGCAGGATATTGCAGCACAAAACCCTGAAATGTGTCAAACATAACACATAGGCTAGGCTACTCAAACAACCTTATGTAGGCCTACCTGATTTAAATTATTTAAAAAGCAGTCAAATAAAATAATTCTGATAATAATAATATCATTTATTTCTGTGAGGTAATACAGCACAAATGCACAGAAAAAAATAAGCAGCTACTTTACAAGATGACGTTATACTTGTTATTATTACCAATGTCATATGGTTTTGTTTTGCTTTTGTGATGTTTCCACATCATACTCATCATCTTGTAAAGTCGCTGTCTGTTTAACATTGGATTTGAGAGCTGAAGTCTTGGATAGCTCTGGCAGTGTGTGATCTGGACATAATGAAGGCTGTTCCCGAATTCCAAGGCCCTGTTTTAATATTTACCTCAGAACCTTTAGCATTTCTTCTTTTCACATATTGTTTTGAATGTCTTTTCAATTTGAGTTACATTCATAGAGTATTTACTTCTGTACTTGTTATAACATTTAATGTAATTAGTATTTATATGATTTGTTGTTTAAAAAAAAAAAACGGTAAATTTTCAGGATAATATTTTAAAGATTATTTTGTGCATTCCAAATAAGCTTTACAGATCTTTAGAAAGGGTTTTAACAATGTTTGTCATGTTTTTTTTCGATTATTGCACATGCACCTACAGTATAGGTCATCAGTTACAATAAATTAGAACACTAAAGAGACCTTTTTACTGACTCTGAAAAACACCAGAATAAAGATGACCAGGGTCTCTGATCACCTGTGAATGTGCTTTAGTCCTGCTGCAGGAGACAAGAGGACTGCAGATGTGAACAGAGCAATAAACTGCAATGTCTGTAATGTAAGATGTCTGAGACAGTGCTACAGGGAGACAGAAGGACATGCAGCTGATTGTCCTTATAGTGCCAAACCACATGTGACCATAAGTCCCACCAGACATGTTTGAGAACGTGAATTGCCTTGATGGAAGAGTGGAGTAACATCTCACAGCAAGAGCTGCAAATCTGGTGCTGAGGATGAGATGCTCTAAAGCAGCTGGTGCAGACTTTCAAATACTGTCCATCAAATGTCTGTGAAATTTGTTCAGTTTATGTCTCAGTTGTTGAATATTTTTGTTTGTACAAATATATTTTTTAAGAAATTTGCTGGGGGAAAAAAAAGAAATTTGCTTTTCCTCAAGTGTGCATTTACTTGTTTGACTTCAATGAAAATTTGTCATGATATCCAGTAAAATATGAGAAAACAGGAAATATTTGTAGTTTAGAGTTGATAAGGGTAGCCTTACTGTGGTGAAAAACACTGAAAATATCAAAATAATCAAGAAATTAAGGATGACAGAATATTCACACCAGTCTATAGCTTAATTTATTAGGACACAGATACATTTGTAGAGGTTTATTTCAAGCTGTCAACACTATGCAGTAGTTATAGTCACAGAATGACAACGAAGGAAGCAAACTAATCAAACTATTCAAAAACTTTTTAAAGCCTCACAAATAAAAACACTAAACAGAAAACACATCAGTTAAGGTTATTCGCTCATGTTTGCTCTGCTGTATCCTTCTGTTTATCTGAATGCCTGCACTCAATCAGGCAAAATAGCTCAGACGATTTATCATATTATACAAACTATGTATTACTTTGAACATGTGAACTGTTGCTTAACACTGAATATTTTATTACCTTTTTGAAATAATCCATTAAACCGATTCGATTTGAGAAGCGTCTACTAATATTTTCAGTTCCATTTGCTTTCGCGTTCTCTCAAGGACACGCCCACAAAATTAGGATATCATGAATATTCGCGTAAGCGCCACCCAGTGGAACAGAATATTTCAGGAACCGAATATATTGTAACACCGGCCCGCAAGTCCGCAGTGGAGGCTTGGCGATGTCCGACAACAAAACAAAAACAAAAATGTTGACCCAGGAACATGTTGAACTCAGCAAAATCAGGTTCTGCTGCTAGGCACAGTATGATGTTGATTTGTGTCATTATGTTTCTGATCGCATTAGTTGTGAAAGTTCATTAGTGTTGCTTGGCTGATTATAGACCTCTTGTACCTGAGTCACATGTTTACACAAATATAATAGGCACACATTTCAGTCTTTCAACTGGACTCATGTGGAGGTCTGTTTTCATTTGTGTATTCACAGCATAAGAAACAGAAGGCATGTTCCATAACTCTGCACAATGGACCACATTATTGTGTACCCTCTCAGTATTAAAGTTTCAATGCTGTAATCAGAAGATGGTCTGTTAATTTTAGGCTAAACATAAGCAGCACTATTACAATATTGTAATTACAGCAGCATAATTAGAACCAGAGAGGCAGGGTAACACTTTACAATAAGGTTCATTAGTTAACATTAGTTAACTACATTAGTTAACATGAACTAATAATGAACTGCACTTATACAGCATTTATTAATCTTTGTTAATGGTTAATTTCAATACATTACATTCTTAAAATCTTGTTGACATTAGTTAATGCACTGTGAACTAACATGAACAAACAATGAATAACTGTATTTTCATTAACTAACGTTAACGCAAATTAGTAAATACAGTAACAAATGTATTGCTCATGGTTAGTTCATGTTAGTTAATACATTAACTAATGTTTAACTAATGAACCTTATTGTAAAGTGTTACCAGAGGCAGTTCTATGGTCTGATTACACACACTGTAAAAAAAAAAAAAAAAAAAAATTTGTTCACTCAACTTATATTTTTTAGTTATCTTTTTGCTTTGACTCAGTTAAGTTTTATTGACTTAATCTACTAAGTATGTTCAACTTAAAAAATTTAGTTGACACAGTTAAAATAGTTGGCCCAACAACTTATTTCAACTAACCTGGACTTGTAAAGATTAGTTGAAATACGATAACTTAAATTTTCAAGTTATCTGTACTAAAATTTATGTTCATTCAACTAAAATTTTTTTCTCAACTTGCAACAGCACATTCAACCAAATAATTAGATTTTTCCATACAAACGATTTTATTTTCCCTTACAATTCAATAACTGTTAAGGGCAAACTCAGTTAACATTCAAAGGATTAATTTTGTCAACTTTTTAACTGTAAAATATAGCGTAAACTTCTCTTAGTAGAAATTCGAAACAATTCTGAATATTTTCAAATACAAACTCAAAACTACATTATACATTACAGAAAAATAATTTAATTTCAAAATAAAACAATCTGTCAAATAAAAAAGGTATTGCAATTTCATAAATTTTAATGGTGAAAATGCATGGAAAGTGTATTCATGTATATATATATATATATATATTATATATATATAAAAAAAAAAGTCTCAGTTCACACAAAAAAAAAATGGTAATACCATTGTTAATTGATCACTCTCATGCCATCCAATACCTGTTAAGACTTGCCTTTGTTGGAAGACGAATTAAGATACTTTTAATGAAATTTGTGAGCTTTCTGTCCCTCCTTTGACAGCCTACGCAACTAGCACTTTCAAGGTCCAGAAAACACATCCTTAAAGTAATCCAAGTGATTTCAGTGGTTTCAGCTCAGTTTTATGAATCATTGCTAGTGTTTCATACCATTTTATTTATTAAATAGTTTTCTCCATCGCATGTTTCCAAAAACATGACAGCACATGCTTCTTGTTAGGGCTGGGCGTTATATCTAACGATATGATCATGCCCATCTAGTCAGTAAAGCCGGTTCCGTGATTACCGCTAAATCGCCATCACCTGCTTTCAAATGGAGCGGCATTTAATAGACAGAGCCATAGATCACTGACAAGCTATGCAATATCGCGTTCATTATCCCAGATGAATCGCCTTCGATAATGAACGCGATATTGCGCACAGCTTGTCAGTGATCTACGGCTCTGTCTAATAAATGCCACTCCATTTAAAAGCAGGTGATGGCAATTTAGCGATAATCACGGAACCGGCTTTACTGACTAGATGGGCATGATCATATTGTTAGATATATCGCCCAGCCCTACTTCTTGTTTGAATGCGAAAGCAGATACTGTTGCATGCAAACAAATATATAAACCATGTAGTCACTTGGATTACTTTAAGAATGTCTTTTACTTCCTTTCTGGACCTTGAAAGTGATAGTTGTGCAAGCTGTCAAAGGAGGGACAGAAAGCTCACAAATTTCATTAAAAATAACTTGATGTGTGTTCAAAAGACGGTTTAGAGCAACATGAGGTTGATTATCTAACAAAAGAATTGTCATTTTGGGTAAACTAACACTAAGACTTTTACATTAATAACACCCCTTAAATTCTGAAATAACTTTAAAACATGAAATCTTGTTTAAAATAGATGTCAGGCCATCGATGCAGAGAACAGAGAACAAAGAAAAACTGTAAAATATTCAAAAAACACAGGCCTTTGATAGTAATACACAACACCTTACCTCAACAACATCTTTAACTTAACAATGTATTTTTAAGGGAGTGCACTCTTGCACTGCACGTATCCGCTCCAATGTTCATCAGCAGCCGCTGAATTACCTCAAAAGTGTATTTGAGGTTTTTTGGGTAGTTTATGTTAAGAGCATAAAGCAATCCCATCATGTTCACATACGCATTTGGTATGTCACCAAGTCCTCGCAGAACAACCGCTTCCTCTATAACAAGGGCCACATCAGAGTCGCATGGAATGGGGTCATTCTTCCACCACTGTGATGATTCCTAGAGTCATGCCCCTGATCATTTCTTCTTCGGAATCTGTGTGCTGTATTAAAAAAAGACAAACTTCAAAATGTGCTTTCACACATACAACACTGCAGCTCAAAGACTTAAACACAACATGAGTATTATTGTTAAGTGCTACCTTCATGACAAGTGGTGCTCGAATACTCATTTCAATCACTTAATCATTCTCTAATATATCTATAAATCAACTTTATATGGATAGTAATTGTATTTCATGGGGATGTAAGGAAATTTCAACATTTACAAGGGCTAGTATGTGATTTTTTTTGTGATTAGTGTGAATAAATTATCCAAATGCATAGAGAGTCCATGAAAATTCATTTTTAAGATGTCCCCAAGGGAAACAATTACAGTCCAAAGAGTGCTATTGCTGATATTACATTGTCCTATACCATAGCCTCTGCTACATTTAATCTTAAACATACTCCATCCACATAGTTAGAAATAATACATTAAAGGGATAGTTCACTTTAAAATGAAAATTCTGTCATCATATACTCACCCTCATGTTGTTTAAAACCTGTATGAATTTCTTTCTTCTGATGTTACAGTTAACTGGTCCCACTGACTTCCACAGTATATATTTTTTCCTACTATGGAAGTCAATGGGACCAGTTAACTGTTTGGTTACTGACATTCTTCAAAATATCTTCCTTTGTGTTCAGCAGAAGAAAGAAATTCATACAGGTTTGAAACAACACAAGGGTGAGTATATGATGATAGAATTTCCAATTTTAAGTGAACTATACCTTTAACTTCAACTATTCAACTGCCTCCAACGTGCCTCCATACTTTCCACATACCTCACAGATCTTTATGAATTGCGATGGATTCTCATGCATGAACCATGGCAGACCCTGCAGTACTGCAACCCGCTTTCGTTGATTTGATGCCTTCCCCCAAAGAAGAGAGAAAAGAAAAAAAGAAAAAAGAAAAAAAGTTTAATGATACTGTTATTAGAAGTTTATTTACTGGCCTGTTGCATTGAAGCGGTTTCACTTTTTACTTTAGTATTCGTTTTTTTCTTTCATCTTCAGAACACAAATTAAGATATTTTTCATGAAATCTAAGAGCTTTCTGATCCTGCATAGACAGCAAGGGAACTACTCATGTATGTTCAAGGCCCAGAAAGGTATAAAAGACATTAAGTTAGTCCATGTGACTATAGTGGTTCAAGCGTAATGTTGTGAAGATACAAGAACACTTTTTGTGCAAAAAACAACAAAAAGCAAACAAACACTTTATTCAACAATTTCTGCTCTTCCATGCCAGTCCTTGACGTGTGGTCACAAGAGTAACACGACACATGCGTGTGCATTCCTCTGCTTGTAAACAAGGCGCAGCGTATCTGGATCCTAAGTCAGAATGCCGGCTCCTACGTCAGCAGCATCACATGCATGTGTTGTGGTACTTTTGTCAATGCACGTCGAATGACACAGAAGAGAAGAAATTGTTATACAAAGACATTTTTATTTTACTTGCCCACAAGAAGTATTCTCGTAGTTTCATTAAGTGAAGGTTGATTTTTGGATGAACTATCCCTTTAAACTGAGATAATTAAGTCCAATACTATACACTGTGAATAAACGGGGTATTTTGCATATTCATAGATCTGTACAATAAATGAAGCAAGTTACAATCAAGCTAAAATATTACGGCCTGTAGAAATTGATTTCACAGGGAAAAAAAAAAACTAAAAAAAATAAATAAAAATAAACTTTAATATGTCATTTTGATTATCAAAGATAAAAGTAGTAATTCATTTTAAATACTTCTGCATTTACAAATGGCATTTAACCTTTGTCTTCAATATTTTGCAGCACTAATAAAAGCTATGCAGGACAAGAAAGGAAATGCTCATAATGTTTATGAAAAAAGTACAGTAGAAATATATGTACTTGCATTTTTATCTAGGCTGTCCATTATGGTCCTAATTTCTGCAATCCCAGCACAGCGCTTTGAACGGTAGGCACAGCAGTTTTTGTAGATTTCGGTCGAGACCCTCATAAAAGGACTTGCTCAGGTCCAGCGACATTAGTCTGTTGAATTCTGCACTGATCTAAAATAATTACATTAAATGACAAACATAACAGCAACATGTTAAACAACACTGCAAAAAATCTAAATATTAAAGTAAACACCATTTTCAGCAGTCTGGGACTTTACCTGTCTCTCACAAAAAATAGCTGGCCACCTCTTTTTCATTTCATATACTGGAGGTTTGGCAAATTTCCCGCTCAGTCTCTGTCACGCACAACCACACACACACACACACACACACACACACACACACACACACACACACACACACACACACACACACACTGAATTCGGTGCAGATATTTCAACTTTACTTTGTCTATTGTGATAAGTTTTATTTTAAATACGAGAGGATCGAAATATCCTGAAATTAAATTAATCTAACGTTAGCATCCACCACATTTCGTAAACTTAATGAAATAATGTAGCCTACGTTAAATAATACATAAATAAAAGAAAAAGAAGTAATAGTTGGCTAGTTTTATAGATTTTTAGCTTTAGTTTGCTGACTATAAACTAGCTAGGCTACATAACCCTTCAGCTTCTTCATGTGCAAAGATGCCTTCAAGTTAACTTTTATGAGATTTATGTAACCATTTATAAGTTACACCTTTCTCCATTTAGGCTATAGTAGAGTAAATGTAACAGTAGCCTATAATAAATCACCTCACCCATTTACTACAAAGCCACCAACCTATCATCAGTGTAAAGAATCTGGATAGATCTTTTTAATTCAGGAACTAATGAAATAGCTGATTCAAAAACAAGTTCATTAAAGCAAGAGACCCAAATCAAAACCCAGCCAAAATATTTTTTCCACTTTGCACACTACCATGTGATCATGCCAATAGCAAAATAGATCCCAAGGGAGTAGCAAGCTACCCCTTTGCAAACCACACATACACTTCTGCTCACATACCCCTTTGATTTAACCAAAGCATCATGGAGACTTGGCATGGCGATGAGTTTAATGAACCCATCAGCCAGCTGGAGCAAAAGGACAAGAGTCAGTCAAAGAGGAGCGCAAAGAGAGAGAAAGGAGTGATCCATTCTGCTACATGCATCTCAAGCCAAAGGGCCAGAAAGATAAGAGGGAAGGCAAGCCAAGGCCAAGAGAGAAAGAGCAAGAGCATGACAAAGGAAGAATTAATCTTTTGAGAACCTATAATGAAGATGGGCCAAAAGTTGAGAATAGGAATAGACAGACTATGTAAAACAGGGCATACAGAGATATGTGAGAGAAAAAAAAAAAAGGTAAACTAAAGGGTAAAGCTGAAGTGGGGGTGTTTAGAATAGATGTAGAGAGAAGTGAGAAATGGGAGATCATGCATTGTTACTGTACATCCAGATGCTTAGACATCTGCACCCACCTGAATTGTTAACTAACTAATGGGGACTTCAGACTACAACACGTATCCTATGCTTTGTCTCTGAGATCTCTCCCCAATGAATTTGTTGGCTTTATTATATGTGTAAATTGGACATACTGTTGACTCAAACTTCACAATTAATTCAAATGTTTGGCAAACAGTAATGAGCAGTTGTCCTGTAAAAAGCTGTCAAATACGTAAATGAGAATGACGTGGCATACAGGATGCTTATAGACCCTTGTGGATGTTAATATAGTGCCTCTCTCTCTCTTTCTCTCTCTGTGTGTATTGAACTACATGTGTTTGTGTGCATGTGTGTGCGTGTGTGCGTGTGCGTGTGCGTGTGGGGGGGGGGGGGGATGCTCCCTGCTGAGACTACAGATGGTAGAAGGGGCTGGCTAGGGCCATGGTGATGGTCACAATTTCACATGGGACCATAGACCCCCTGATCTCACACCTACACCTCCTGTTTGCTACTGGCTAGCTCCACTGTCATTACCACAGCCTGCTGCCTCTGTAAAGGCCAAGCCAGGAGTGGCAAATATGGCAAAGGATGTGCCAATCCATTATAACACACATGCATAACACATGTTTATGTGGCTTAAATTACAACTATACTTGCCATAAAAGCCCTCCCCTTAGATGCAGCATGGAAGTGCATTAAAGGGTTAGTTCACCCAAAAATGAAAATTATGTCATTAATGACTCACCCTCATGTCGTTCCAAACCCGTAAGACCTCTGTTCATCTTCGGAACACAGTTTAAGATATTTTAGATTTAGTCCGAGAGCTTTCTGTCCCTCCATTGAAAATGTATGTACGGTATACTGTCCATGTCCAGAAAGGTAATAAAAACATCAAAGTAGTCCATGTGACATCAGTGGGTTAGTTAGAATTTGTTGAAGCATCGAAAATACATTTTGGTCCAAAAATATCAAAAACTACGACTTTATTCAGTCTTCTCTTCCGGGTCTGTTGTCAATCCGCATTCACGACTCCGCAGTGACGCTGCTGATGTGTTATCTGGTGTGCCCGAGCTTCGTTTACTAGGTGTTACGGTGTGATGCAGTAGAGACGAAGCGTAAGCGGAAATCCAATGATGGGTAGTTTAATGAATAGACACGAAGCAGAAGCATACACACACACACTATACAACGATCAGAACAGACAAGGAGTGAAGGGAGTGAGTCCATATATATATATAGGCAGTGAAGAAGATTAAGTCCAGGTGTGGATGATGAGTGCTGATAAGGAGATGACGAGGGAAGTGAGTGCAGGTGTGGAGAACAAGAGGATCCTGGGAAATGGAGTCCGGGAGACAAGGGATATGTAACAGTACCTCCCCCTCCCGGTAGACGCGACCTCGCGCCGTAGATGAAACACCGGGGAGGGGGGGTGGGCGTCCTGGAGCAGGTAGGACCTGGGTAGGATCGGGCTCATGGCTGGCTGAGGCTGTAGAATTGGCGGCGGAGGCTGGAGATGCGGGCTCGGCGGCGGAGGCTGGAGATGCGGGCTCGGCGGCGGAGGCTGGAGCGGAGGGCTCGGCGGCGGAGGCTGGAGCGGAGGGCTCGGCGGCGGAGGCTGGAGCGGAGGGCTCGGCGGCTGGAGCGGAGGGCTCGGCGGCTGGAGCGGAGGGCTCGGCGGCGGCTGGAGCAGATGCAGCTGGGAGAGGTGTCCAGTCCATCCCCTCATAGGTGATTAAAATCCCCACAGGCACTGGAGCTGGCTCTGTGGAGACTGGAGCGACAGGCTCGGAGAGGACTGAAGCGGTAGACTCGGAGAGGGCTAGAGCAGCCTCTGGAGTGAACTCCCTGGCTGGAGCGGCTTTCTTCCTCCTCCTCCGCTTTCTGGACCCAGCAGAAGAGTGTGGGTCCAATGTGGAACAGGAAAGTAGTTCACTGGAGGGGTATGCGGAGGAAGAAGGAGACTGACTAACTGGCCTGGCCACCTCTGTTTCTGGAGGGACTGGACGAGATGGACACATATCCTGAACCTCATCAACAAAGAAATTAGATCCGTTTAAATACAAAATTAGATTAATGGTTTCGCTCAAGGAAAAAGAATCTTCTGGTTCATCAAAACGGATAGTGTCATCATCCAGTCCGTCCAGAAACAGGGCGTTCAAAAGTGCATCTGACCAGTTAGTCAGAAAAGCAAGCTCTACAAACTCCTCCACATACCTCTCCAGTGAATGTCCAATCTGGAAGAGCCCGATGAGCCGGTCCGCCGCTGACATTGTAGAGAGAGGCACTGGAGAAGCTGGAGCCACCGCATGAAGGAAGATTCCCATCTTTTTAATTGTGGAAGTCCAACGGTATGGGTCTGTTCTTTTGTTACGGTGTGATGCAGTAGAGACGAAGCGTAAGCGGAAATCCACAATAATGGGTAGTTTAATGAATAGACACGAAGCAGAAGCATACACACACACTATACAACAATCAGAACAGACAAGGAGTGAAGGAAGTGAGTCCATATATATAGGCAGTGAAGAAGATTAAGTCCAGGTGTGGATGATGAGTGCTGATGGGGAGATGACGAGGGAAGTGAGTGCAGGTGTGGAGAACAAGAGGATCCTGGGAAATGGAGTCCGGGAGACAAGGGATATGTAACACTAGGGCTGTTAAATTCTAAAAGCATTTTGTTCAGGAACAGACTCATGCACACTTTACACATAAACTTTTTTTAGGGCCTTTACACATATAAATATTCTTCGCGTGAGTGTGATTGATTGTTGTTGTCGATTGATTTATTCTTCTTGTCCTAAACTACAACGGGTAAGATCAAACCCCGCCCAGCAACCGATTCTAAAGATTTCACTGGGTCAGTCATTGCGCTGATTGCCTACACAATGCTGAAATAATCATCCTACCCTAAACCATACTCTGTGTCACGACTGGATCCATTTATTTAGTCTGAACTTTATTTCTTTACATGTGACGTGATTGTGTTGACAAATGAAATCGGCTACAGGCCACGGTTTGTGTTAAAAAAAATATTAAAGAGGAGTTGATTCCCCTTAATGGAATTGATTCCAACCTTTGGAATCAACTCTCAATTCCCAACGCCTCGGAATCGATTCCCAGCCCTATATCATTTACAGTCTGAGGGAGACGCACGCTGTAAACAAAACAACCTTCGCAAACAACGATTTCGACAAAGAGGAAGACTTGCATTTTTTTGCTCAGCCACACGGACGAAGAACTAAGAGCGATGGAAGAAGCTCCTACACAGCAGCAACCTCTGTCACAAGCAGCGTCACTGCGGAGTCATGAACACGGATTGACAACAGACCCGGAAGAGAAGACAATGCTGAATAAAGTCGTAGTTTTTGTTATTTTTGGACCAAAATGTATTTTCGATGCTTCAAAAAATTCTAATTAACCCACTGATGTCACATGGACTACTTTGATGATGTTTTTATTACCTTTCTGGACATGGACAGTATACCATACATCAGGGATGGGCAGTATTTATGATACATGTATTTCAAATACGTATTTCAAATACATAATAGTATTTTGTAATTTGTATTTGATAGGGTTGATGAAAATGGCTTTGTATTTTGTATCAAAATACTTTCGTTTTTTGTATTTTTGTATTTTTAAAATACTGTAAAATACTTTGTAAGAAGTCTACATGATCAGGGATGGGCAGTATATATGATACATGTATTTCAAATACGTATTTCAAATACATAATAGTATTTTGTAATTTGTATTTGATAGGGTTGATGAAAATGGCTTTGTATTTTGTATCAAAATACTTTAGTGTATTGTATTTTTGTATTTTTAAAATACTGTAAAATACTTTGTAAGAAGTCTACATGATGACATGATCATAAAATTGTGGCCTCTGATTGGTGCTTACTCTATAGTTTGCAGAGACTTGTTGAGATCAGAACAGAAAATTGATCCATATGGAAGAAGGTGGTCAAGAAACATGCAGGCTGCCAGCTTTCAATCAATTTTTAGCATGAATTGCTATAATTTTTAACAGTTCATGTTAAGTTTTGGTGTTCATTTTGGTAGCCTAGGCTAAATAGTATACCAATTTACGTAATGTTCATTACTGAGCAGCAACCCCCTATATTTATGATTAACAATCAAATGATTAATTGGTTAAAAACTAGTTGCTATGAATACAAGGTGCCATCAGTTGTCTTCTTGAATGACTTGTTTGTCATTAAGTCAGTGTTGCTGATGCAAAGTAGGCCCTTCGTTACCAAACACCAAGTAACTAAATTAGGATACAATTATGAGTCATTTGCAAACATTATACTGTTGGTTACTTTAAAACTAACCTTCAATTGGGAGATCACAGGGATATGTGAATATTTGTTCTGTTAAAGCCACAATATGTACATTTTCGTCTCTAAGGATCGCTAATTCAAAACAAAGGCAAAGCTCGATGACACCTTGATTTTATGGAATCATGGGATGTATTGTCTTCATGTCTACAGTGGAAAAGAATCGGAACAGGACTCAGGCAGAAATCATGTTTATGGAGAGATTATTAATGTTACTGTGGTATGAAGCAGAGCAGGACCGAATGCTGTGAGAGCAGTAACGAGCCCGAGCGATTACTAATGAGAGACGAGTCGCCGCTTCCGCTTCTTTCTGTCATGTGCACATAGGGTAAAGCAGTGCTGCTTATCATATTAGATATATTTGTGTGTTGAAAGTTGGTATAGTGCTACTTTGTGCGTTCGCTCAGCGGCTACTATGAGACACTTGTTGCACACTGAAGTAAGCTAGATCGATATTAGTCATGGTAAAACATGGTTGTGGCAAGGGGGGCGTGGTTTAGCGGAATCTGCAACGGGAGAGAGAGGGAGGAGATGCGCGGTGTCTGAGTGGATTAGACGCAAATGATAAACACCTGTTTCTTGTTTCAGTAATTGGGCGTGGAGAGAGTATTTAACGCCAGGAGAAACAGGAGCCTGCGAGAGAGAGAAGGACTACTGGCTGTTTCCCCACTCCTGGATGTCTGCTGCTGGAGTGAACTGTGAATTTGCTTTGATTGTTTTGTGCCTATCTGCACACTGTTTTGTTATTATTTGTTTTTGCTTAAAATAAACAGCCAGTAGTCACCGCTGACCCTGTCCTCTTCCCTCCTTATTTACGAACTTTGTTACACTGGTGCCGAAACCCGGGAGGGAAGATGGATGCCGCCGCCATGCCAGAGTCCTCCGCTGCGCCATTTGCGGAAATAATTACATCCCTCACGGTCATGCAACATGACCAACACCAGGCCCTGCAGGACTTAAGACAAGATCAGGAGAGGCGGTTCCAGGCCGTCCTCCAAGCCCAGCAGGAAGACCGCGAGAGGTTCCGGAGCTGGATGGACCGGGAGGCTCGGCCGGGAGCCTCGGACCAACGTGCTGTGCCCGCCCACCTCCCACTCAATAAAATGGGGCCTGAGGACGACCCGGAGGCATTCATCGACCTATTTGAAACATCCGCCGAGATCTGTGGCTGGCCTCGGGACCAGTGGCCGATGCGCCTGGTCCCGTTGCTCTCCGGGGAGTCCCAGGTAGCGGCACAGCAGCTTCCGGTGCGGAGCCTCCTGGACTTCGACGACCTCAAGAGGGCCATCATCCAGCGGGTCGGCCGGAGTCCAGAACAGCATCGCCAGTGTTTCCGCTCCTTGGAGCTAGGCGAGTCCGGCCGACCCTTCGTGATGGCCCAACAGCTCTGGGACTCCTGCCGCAAATGGTTGCTGGCCAACGGAAGTGACGTGGAGGAGATCATCGACCGAGTGGTGCTGGAGCAGTTTACCACTCGGCTCCCAAGGAGAACGGCCGAGTGGGTCCAGTGCCACCGCCCCACGTCGCTGGAGTCGGCTATCCAACTCACGGAGGATCATATGGTGGCGTGCCCCGGGGTCGGCGAACCCTCGTCATCAGCTTCTCTCTCTCCCTCTCTTCCATCTCCTTCTCTCTCTCGCCCTGTCCCTTTACCCAGGTCTCGTCCACCCAGCCCTCCTCGAGTCCCGCCCCGCCCCCGGGGAGGCCATATTCCCTATGCAGCTCCCAGAGTTGCACCAGCCGGGTTGGACGCGGCTCCTGTGTCTCCGCTCTCTCCACGCCAACCGTCTAATCCACCCTCTGCCACTGGAGCGGCGGGGAGGTCTGGGCCGGCCTGTTGGCGTTGCGGGGACCCGGGCCATTTCGTGGACATGTGTCCTGTAATGGAGGTGGGAACAATGGTCCGGGTCCCGGATGCCCCGCAGGCTGCCCCCGGTCAAGCTGGGTGGTACCAAATACCTGTGAGTATCGAGGGGGGTACCTATCAGGCATTGGTGGATTCAGGATGTAACCAAACCTCGATCCATCAAAATCTGATGACAATCCGGGGCATTGGATAATAGCCGCGTGGTTAAGGTGCAGTGTGTGCACGGGGATGTGGTAGAGTATCCTATTGTGCCAGTCATCATTCAATTCAGGGGTCAAAAGCATAGTGTTGAGGTGGCAGTTAACCCGCACTTCCAGCATCCGTTAATTTTGGGAACGAATTGGCCAGCGTTTACAGAATTATTAGGGGCTTTATGTACGGATGCTTCTTGGGGAAAAAATGCACCGAGGGGAGCGTGAGTTTGCAGGCGGGAGAGACTGAATCGGGACCTCTGAGTACTGCCTCAGGGGAACAGAGCGAAATCGAGAGACTTATTCTCTCGGAGCGCGATGACTTCCCCCTGGAGCAGTCTCAGGACGAGACGCTGAAACGTGCGTTTGAACAGGTCAGTACCATCGACGGTCAGCCTCTCCATCCTGGACAACCGCTTACCTATCCATATTTTGCAATTATAAAAAATAGGTTGTATCGAGTGACCCAAGATGCTCAGACAAAAGAAGATACAACCCAGTTGTTAGTTCCAAGGAGCCGCAGGGAAATGCTTTTTCAAGCGGCTCATTCTAATCCAATGGCTGGTCATTTAGGACAGGGAACGACACTAAATCGCCTCATGACCCGATTTTTTTTGGCCGGGCATTCACGAGAATGTGCGCAGGTGGTGCGCGGCTTGTCGTGAATGTCAGTTGGTAAACCCACCGGCCACCCCAAAAGCGCCTTTGTGCCCCCTCCCATTAATGCAGGTCCCCTTCGAGAGAATTGGCATGGACCTCATCGGGCCATTAGAGCGATCAGCAAGAGGACATCGTTTTGCATTGGTCATTGTGGATTATGCAACACGATATCCAGAAGCAGTGGCTCTCCGCAACATTTCCGCTAAGAGTGTTGCTGACACACTGTTTTCTTTAATCTCCCGAGTGGGGATTCCTAAGGAAATCCTCACTGATCAGGGCACGGCGTTTATGTCACGGACGTTACGCAAACTTTACGAATTATTGGGCATTAAATCGATTCGGACCAGCGTCTTTCACCCACAAACGGACGGGCTGGTCAAACGTTTTAATCGCACGCTTTAAACAATGATTCGTAAATTCATTCAGGAAGACGCCAAAAATTGGGACAAATGGTTGGAACCCCTGTTGTTCGCTGTGCGAGAGGTCCCGCAAGCCTCCACGGGGTTTTCCCCCTTCGAGCTTCTCTATGGTCGTCAGCCCAGAGGGGTGTTAGACGTCATAAGAGAGGCTTGGGAGGACGGACCTTCTCAATCTAAAAACGAAATTCAGTATGTGCTGGACCTGAGAACAAAACTCCACACTTTGGGGCGGCTTTCTATGGAAAAAAATTTTTGCAGGCCCAGGACAAACAGAGCCGGCTGTATAACAGGGGGACCAATTTGCGTAAATTTGCACCGGGAGATAAAGTGCTTGTATTACTCCCAACGTCAAGTTCAAAATTACTTGCATCGTGGCAAGGACCGTTTGAGGTCACACGGTAAGTTGGAGAGCTCGATTATGAGGTAATACGCTCAGATAGGAGAGGAGCACGTCAAATTTATCACCTCAATCTCCTAAAAAAATGGAATGAGGGAGAATCAGTGATGCTGGCGACAGTGATTAGCGGAGAGGATGATCTCAGGCCAGAGGCGAATATAAAAAATCAATCTCTCGCACTGGCCCCAGGGGGAGATCACCTCTCGCCCTCCCAGCTCATTGATTTAACCAAATTACAGGCAGAGTTTGCTGACGTGTTTTCTCCCCTACCTGGCCGTACAAACCTCATTCAGCACCATATTGAGACAGAGCCAGGCATGGTGGTTCGCAGCCGGCCATATCGCTTGCCTGAACACAAGAAAAAAGTAGTTCAGGAGGAATTAGGTGCGATGCTTGAAATGGGAGTAATAGAAGAATCCAACAGTAACTGGGCGAGCCCGATAGTTTTGGTTCCTAAGACGGACGGCTCGGTCCGGTTCTGTGTGGATTATCGCAAGGTGAATGCTGTGTCGAAATTCAACGCATATCCAATGCCACGGGTTGACGAATTGCTTGACCGGCTTGGTACGGCTCGTTTTTATTCGACACTGGACTTGACAAAGGGTTATTGGCAGATCCCCTTGTCTCCATTATCCCGAGAAAAGACAGCTTTCACGACGCCGTTTGGATTACACCAATTTGTTACACTTCCGTTCGGGCTGTTCGGGGCACCAGCTACCTTTCAGAGGCTGATGGACAGGGTTTTACGGCCCCATGCTGCATATGCGGCTGCCTATCTAGATGATATCATCATATTCAGTAATGATTGGCGGCGGCATATGCAGCATTTGAGGGCGGTCTTAAAGTCGCTGAGGGGAGTCGGGCTCACGGCCAACCCGAAGAAGTGTGCAATTGGGCGCGTGGAAGTAAAGTATCTGGGCTTCCACTTGGGGCATGGACAGGTGCGTCCCCAAATTGATAAGACTGCAGCAGTTGCGACCTGTCCGTGCCCTAAGACCAAAAAGGAGGTGAGACAGTTCTTGGGGCTGGCGGGATATTATAGAAGGTTTGTGCCTAATTATTCGGACCTCACCAGCCCCTTGACTGATCTTACTAAAAAGGAGGCACCAGATAAGGTCCAGTGGACGGAGCTGTGCCAGCAGGCATTTACCCAAGTAAAGGCTGCTCTGTGTGGCGGGCCATTGCTTCACTCTCCTGATTTCTCTCTCCCTTTTTTGTTGCAGACTGACGCGTTGGACCGGGCGCTGGGTGCGGTCCTGTCCCAGGAGATAGAGAGGGAGGATCGGCCGGTGCTGTACATTAGTCGCAAGCTCTCTAAGAGAGAGACTAAGTACAGCACCGTGGAGAAGGAGTGTTTGGCCATCAGGTGGGCTGTCCTCACCCTCCGCTATTATCTCCTGGGACGGGAATTCACCCTCTGTTCGGACCACACCCCTCTGCAGTGGCTCCACCGCATGAAGGATACCAATGCGCGGATCACCTGTTGGTATCTAGCTTTACAGCCTTTTAAATTCAAGGTGGTCCACAGGCCGGGTGTTCAGATGGCATGGCCGATTTCCTCTCCAGAAATGGGGGGGGGTATGTGGCAAGGGGGGCGTGGTTTAGCGGAATCTGCAACGGGAGAGAGAGGGAGGAGACGCGCGGTGTCTGAGTGGATTAGACGCAAATGATAAACACCTGTTTCTTGTTTCAGTAATTGGGCGTGGAGAGAGTATTTAACGCCAGGAGAAACAGGAGCCTGCGAGAGAGAGAAGGACTACTGGCTGTTTCCCCACTCCTGGATGTCTGCTGCTGGAGTGAACTGTGAATTTGCTTTGATTGTTTTGTGCCTATCTGCACACTGTTTTGTTATTATTTGTTTTTGCTTAAAATAAACAGCCAGTAGTCACCGCTGACCCTGTCCTCTTCCCTCCTTATTTACGAACTTTGTTACAATGGTACTTGCGATAAAGCCTCTTTTGGCATTAAAAAACTACTGTTGGGATTTACTAAAGACACGCAGTATAAAATTAGCGCTGAAAACGCGCGGACTGAGTTGTGTTTGCAGCTGACCTTATTCCATATGTATTTTTAGGAGTTTCCCTTTCAGATGCAAAACTTATGGGAGGAGAGTATTTAAATGAATCACACAATGCGATTTACTAATGTTTGCGCTCGTCAATTTACTGGTATTTACACCATTATTTAACGCCCTAAAAAAGCATGTCTGAACCCATTTTGTGACATGGCTGCAGTTGTTGCTGTTAGGAGGACACACCGCAGAGAACAGAGAGTGTGTGGTAGAAGGATTATTAATTTCTTTGAAATGCCAGAGTAAGACCTTATCCGAACATATCATTTGCCAAGATATGTTGGCCTATAGGCAACTCAACTCTAATTTGCACTGCTCTTGGTATATTGCGTTAGTCATTATGTAAATGTTCTTTAATTTGCATGTCAGCAGATCACGTGCAAAACTTGCCACTCCCATCAACACATTTGTGGATTTGCGCTCTCATGCTAATTTGCCCCGTTTAGTAAATCTGGCCCTTGATGTGTTAAGCAATATAACATGATGAGTTTTCTGTTGATGAATGTATCCAAACAGTTGCTTCCTTGTCTAATAAAACAGTACTAAACAGTAAGTTCTATACAGTACTAAAGTGTCTTTGATGTTTCCATGGTTTTTCGACAAAATAAAATGGGAAATCGAGGGTAACGATGTCATTGATAGGCAACACACGGACACGGTGTGTGTCCTGGTTAAAATTGCCTATTTCTCTGGATTAAAGCCGCCTTTCCACTGCACACGACATTCGCATCCAATTGTCGCATTTCGCCCCCTAGCGGCAGTCGCACGGAACTTTGAAATTGGTAGTGAAGCAACCGTTACCCCCGGCTTATTCCAACCCAGCAACCACCATGGTAAACTGAACGATTTTAATGAATGTAACATTAATGCATGTATGAATATATCCATACAAAGCAAATGACCCTCAATACATCTGAAATAAAAACAAACTAGTATATTTTATAGAGCTTCAACGTAAAAAATTATTTAATAATCATAAAATATCTTTTTTGTTTTACATAATTATTGATAATCACCATTTTAAAGAAATAGTGTTTATATAATAACGTTAAAGTGTTAAAATATTGGTAATTCTAACTTCGTGCTCATCGTTTTGTCTAGAATACATCATATCTGGTCGGCCGGTCGCATACGGTCTAGCCGCAGAAGTTCAAATATTGCAACGCATCCGAAGCTCAAATCGGATCCGAAATTTCCGCATTCGCATATGATCGGAACTCCACGCAGCCCCCGTACTACTCTCCATTGGAAATGAATGACTTCCGGTCCAACGGCTGTCGTTTGTCATGTGAAGTGGAAAGGCGGCTTTAGAATTTCTTGGAAACATTTGGGATAATGTAAGTACACAAGTCAACAAAAATATAACATTGTTTTAGTGGTTTTTGAATATTTTAATCTAAAAATCCTACATATTTGTGCCTTTAACTGGTTGCATATGTCAGATTTATTGCATGACTCGGGCAAAGAAAAGCTGTTGCTTTCAAACATTGTTTACGTAATCAAGTCTGTAATGGTGAAGGGATCGATCAAATAGGCCAATTGATGGAAGGTTTGCGAAGAAATTTCATGCTCCCTTGTAAAAGTATTTTGTAGTATTTTCAAAATACAAAAATGCAGTAGTTTATTTTGATACATGGTGTGGCTGCTGTATTTTGTAGTTTATTTTGATACATTTAAAATTAAGGTATTTGGTATTTTATTTTAAAATCCATTTTGATGTATTTCTGCCCATCCCTGCCGTACATACATTTTCAATGGAGGGACAGAAAGCTCTTGTCAAGCTTATGTCATTAATGACATAATTTTCATTTTTGGGTGAATTAACCATTTAAGGACCTCATTTTTAAATAGGGCCAGTAACAGCTCCTGATTTTATTTCAAAATTTAAGGCCCCGATATACTTCATATAAAATCAAAGAAGGAACTAGTGCGATGTCATTTCAAACAAAATCAAGCCAAAATGAAGTTTGTTTGGAGTTTGTTCCAAGAGTTCGAAACATCTTACCAAAGCCAATTTTCCTGAAAAATTCATTCCGACAGATAAACACCTTTGAACTGCCATTGGTGATTACGCTATAGGTAGGTGTGTTCTAGGGCTCTGCTTTCTTTGACATTTCTGTGTGAATCTTCTCCGGTTCTTCTGTGCAATCTATTGTATAAAGTGCTATTGTCACTTTTGTTTTAGGTTTTGTTTATGTTTATGCTTTCATGTCTTTTATTTTGTAGTTTATCGTAGTCATGTGTCCTATTTTGTTATGTCATTCCCTGTTCCCCTCATGTGATCTGGTCATGTGCTTACTTTGTACGTGTTTTGTTATGATTGGTTCATTGTTTGATTGCTTTTTAAAGGTGTGTCTTGTTTAGTATATATAGCCCTCATGTTACCCCAGTCTCTTGTCTAGCTTTGTTTGTTGTTGTAACTTGCTGTCAGTGACTGTACTTAAGTCAGCTGACAGTCAAGTCATGTTCTAGTACTCAATTTTATGTCATGCTTTAGTTTGGTTTGTTTTGTGTTCTGTTTCATTAAACTGCAGATGGGTTCTAAACTCTACTCACCTTCAGTGGATACCATTACAGCTATATGAACAAACATGACATGACTTGACTGGAGTGTCAAATTGCAGAGCTTGTGCAAATATTTCCATATTGCTATGATCAGGGGGGTATTCCAGAAAGCAGGTTATGTGACATACCCAGGAATGTTTAAGGGTAAGCAAGCGGATAACCTCAACTTTTGGTTCCAAAAAAGGGAGGTAACTTTCAGGGTATGCAAGTAACATAGCAACTTACTCTCTGAACATAACCTGTTCCAGAGCAGATTCTGTTAGTTTACTTCAGAGGTATTAAGAATAAAATAATCATTACCTTGATTAAATAGTGCTTTATATGTGTGGCCTATTGATGAGGCTCCAGTGGGCGTGACAGATTGCGCACAATATTATATATCATTATATTCAAATATAAAATATAAAGCACTCTTAAAACAAGATAGTTTATTTTATTCTAATATATATACACACACATTGTTGATCTGCATTCAGACTTTTTTTTTGCAATAAGATGTTTTCTAAGCTATAATGTATTTCTATAATAAGAGGATTTATGACATCTTACCTTTCAAGCAATGTGGAAGCATAATGACTGAACATAAAAAATAAACTTTTACAGCCATGTTATGTTTGCAAACACAGAATATAGTTCATTCACAGTGATCAAAGATTATTAAACCAAAAGATTGAAAAATTATTGCACAACTGCCAAATAGGTGGTGATATGCATTAAGCATGTAAATCGCCATTAAACAAAAAAAGAAGAAAGAAGTATGACATGCTTTTCATCATCCATTTCCATGGTGACTTGTTGATTCGTCACTCTGTTGAGAATGAGAATGTCAGAGTTTAGGTTGAGGGATGAGAGCAAGGACTCAATTGCAGAAATGAAGGGCTTTTTTATTAATAAGAAATAAAAAACGTCTCAGGTTACCCTGAGAACAGGGAACGAGACTCTGCGTTGTCACGCTTTGGGGAACGTCACACGTGACTCGGTGTCTGAAAAACCAACTATCCAACAACGCCAATGCTCATTAGCCGGCGACAGCCTATGACGTCATCGGGGCGCGACCCGGATGTATAAAAGCGCGCCCGCGGGAGCAGTCATTATCCATCGTCTTGAAGGGACTGCCCAGCAGGCCGCCTGAAACATGGCAAGGAAACGCAGAGTCTCGTTCCCTGTTCTCAGGGAACCATGGTTACATGAGTAACCTGAGACGTTCCCTTTCGAAGGGAACTCAACTCTGCGTTGTCACGCTTTGGGGAACGATATACCAACGCCGCCATGATTGAGGAGAGTGCCTGCCAAAAAATATGGCTGAAACAAAGGTCTCAAAGCAGTCCTCGAACTGCTCAGCAACTCCCCCTCGGGTCACACCAGGCTGTCAGTGACAGTATTCCCTTTGGCCAACAGCCCAAGCTGAACTTCCAAAAGGCTTCTACCCTTCTCTTTTAACAAATAGAGCCTAAAGAAATCGCTAAGGCGTCCGGGACCCACTTTCCCGAAGGAAAAAGTGGTCCCTTTAAGGGAATGTGGCCAAGGAACCAAAGGGAACCTCAGCCAGCCACTCTTGAGGGGAACGTCCCTCATTGCCACCAGGGAGGCCGACCTGGTCTTCTAGGGGAACAGACTTAGTCCAGGCCAACCCTGTCTGAATACAGAGCCTCTAGAATGCATTCTTCAGGAAGAAAAATAGGTAAGAGTGACTGCAGAAAGGCAGAAACCAGCTCAAACCCACACGTAGAGACGGGCATCCTGGAGAGCAGAACTCAGCTGAATGCTATGAACCCTCATATCGAGGGGAGATAATCTGCTCACCTAGGATCTACCCAGTGCTTGATTAATGCACTGAGGAGGCTGTGCGCTGAGAAACCCTGAAAGGGGAGCACAAACCAGCCTGCGGCTGATTCTTAAGATGGGGCCTGATGAAGGCCCAACCATCATAATCAGCTTAGGGAGCTAAGCACTATTACAAACCCAACCCCAAGGGGGAAGCGCAGAGCTCACCTAACAGGTAGACTATGCCAAGAGCCCATAATCATGGAGGCCCGGGAGGGACTTACAACATGACAACAGAAGTACACTTCAGAAAATGATACGTTTTCTTGGTAAAACGCCTTCCTGAACACCTGTCTACGTACAAGGACAGATAACTTCCATAGCAGCCAAGGAAAGCTGCACAGTGCTCCTTAATAATCCACCCAACACAATCCGACAAGCAGTGTACTCAGTAAAAACACTTTTTACTCTTTAAACAAGAGGAGTACAGCGTACGGCAACACGTGTTAAGGAAGGCCTGGAAGGCCTATAACCTCAACAAACACGTGGCATCAGCTCGTGGTAGTGTTTAGGTCCCAAGCCAGGTAAACAACCCGCAAAAGAGGGGGTTGAATCTACCACTTGGGCCCCTGGTCAGCGAAAGTGTATATAACCAGTTCTCAGAGAGAAATACACTCAAAACAAACACCAGTGTGTCCAAAAAAAAAAAAAAAAAAAAAAAAGGCGGCCCGCAGGCTTAGCATCCTCCAGGACACACGGCGTAAGTCTCGTGGCCGTTTCCAGGAGCCTAAAGATCCAACCTAGGTGCTAGGTTGCTCTTAGCTCAACTAGAATCATTGACTCAGAGAGGCAACAATAGGCTAAACCAAACCTCAGTAAGGTTTCACTACTGTCATCTCATCCTAAGCCGCACAGAAAAACACAATCTGTGCCAACATGTAAACTAAAAAGGAGGCCTGAAGGGGCCTGCCGATTCAATGACACGTGGCTTCTGCTCGTGAATTTCCAGGGAACCAAGCTACAGGGAACCAGCTCAAACCCAATTAACCATGGGAAGCTAACTGCTAGGCTACACTTTCCAAACAGGCAAAGTACCCTAAGTTATGTGACTAAAGGGAACCATACACAACCAACATAGCTTAAGGGAGGCTAGTTGAGCCTGCTACCTCAAACAACATGCTGCAGGGCCTGAAGCAGTGTAAATCCAAAACAGTATGTGAGCAGACTGAAATCTATTATACAGCAGAATAAAACTATTGCTAACTAGAAGGAGGCTGAACGGTCTAGCCTACAATCACCGTTATATGCAATATAGCTGATAAACAGATAACTGAAAGGGAGCTGACAGATACTAACTTTTCTCAAAAAGTGATCTAGCTACCCTGAGTATGCAATCCAACAGGTGATGCACTCAATAACCCTGGGGAAAGGATTCACCAACACTTACATAGAGGCCGCTTTTTAAGAAGGCCTACCATAATAAGCGGGTGCCAACCTGTGGCAGCATATCAAGCTCACATACCAAATGTAGGGCAAACGTCTAGAACTCAAAAGAAACTTTGAAATACATGCTATTTGACAGAGAGAAAAAATAAAATCATTGCTACAGATTCTCAAATCTGTTCCAAGCCTTAGAGGACAGAGCTAAAATGCTGGCATAGTAAACTAAAACTTGAAAATATCAAGTGGCTCGGAAGAAAATATTTTTTCCTCTCAGCATGAAAGTTCTAGAGCAGGGGTACTCAAGTTCAGAGGCCAAGAGGGCTGCATTTTAACCAAATGAAATGCGAAGGGCCACAAATTATAACTTTGATCGTAAGACTTTTATTTAGGCCTACTTAAGACAATATTTGTAGTTTTACTGTTTATTTACTAAAAGTGCAGTTTATTATCTAGCTAAGTCTTAATAGTATGGTGTCCTTTTTAAAGTGTCACTGAACATGATAAATGGCATTTAAAAAAGGGACTAATAGCTTGTCTTGCTGTATTCTTAATGTACAAATGCATAAAGAAAAACAAGAACTGATGAAATGAAATCCTTGTTCATTTGAAATGTCTGCATTGTTTTCACAAGAAATTTAAGGTATGGCTGTTGTTCACTGGCTGATGAGAGTTTGTCCGTAAGACAAAAACATTGCAATTTTTATAGTCTTTTTATACTCCATTGCACCTTTTTAACACTTTTTATAGCACCTATTTATACTCAGAGAATAAATGTTTTATCATTCGTATTATTATTAGGCTACCTACCTTTTAATTTGGTCAGAATCCAAAAATCTTTTTTTTTTCTTTCTTTTTTTTTATGTTCAATCACAATCTCATGAATTATTTAACTATAACCAATGTTGTAAACATGATAAATCAGATATTCTCCGTGAGCTCAATGATGTGAGGACAGATCTGTAATGGGAGCGCTGCTTGCTTTCTGTTTATAACACATTGACATTAAGAATAAAAGGTTTGTTTTTCATGCTGCTCGACAACTTGCAAAGTTTGAGGAATGTCAACTGAATTTCATCATGGAAAAATAAGGTTACTTTGTTTTTACTTGCGCGCACAGTCTCGAGCCTTTGATGGCGTTCACGAACACAAGTGCTCGACACATGCGCACTAGAGAGATTCATGCTTGTCTAGTCTTTTTCGCTCAAATAGTTACAATAAAATGTCTTTGTACTTGTTTAAAATTAGAGTTGCTGGTATCTTTTAATCCCCTCAAACGAGCGCTCTTCAACACGGTCGGCTATTGTGTTTGTTGTTACTCTTGTTCTGTCTTCTCCGTTTCTTTTCAGACTGAAACAACAGCCCGTTTCAGTGCTGACACCTTGTGGACAAAGTAAATTAGTGCAAAAACTATTCAATGCGCGCTATTAACTATTCAAAGTGCCTTCAGTTTACATTGTTCTTTGCGGTTAGAAAAACTGCGCTGCGCGCGTTCACTATATGCGTTCTCTGCTGATGATTACAGCGTCACGCGCACTGCACGCCTACCCTAGTGTACGTGTAAAAAAACGAAGTAATATTCACGCTAATTTTGAACGCAAATTATAATAAAAATACATTTATATGTAGCATGATGCGGGCCACAAATTTAATGCTGACGGGCCGGATGCGGCCCGCGGGCCGCCTGTTGAGTACCCCTGTTCTAGAGAGTGGGGCCTAGCAGTAACAATAGCATAAACTTATCCATGCAAAGATAAGGGCCTACCACCTGAGAAACAGCATCAGGTCTTTAACAAAGCAGTCTAAAACCTAGCTGTTACATTCATCGTTGCACCTACATAAGCAATGGGATAATCTGGGCAAAAAATTCAGCCACTCCCTCAGGAGAAGGCCAAAAACTAACATACATATGGGAATTATTTATACATACACCATACATACACTCAGTTCTAGCCTGGCCAAACAACATACAGGCCTATTCAAAATAACAGGCGCTATAATAAGCCTGATCTCTACCTCGAAATCTCAAATAAGAAATACAGCAAAGATCACAGCTATTGCGCTGGTCGGCCGGTTAGGACCACCACAGACGCATAAACTGAAGTGATGAGCGCCAGCTCAAACTATACTGACAATAGTCGAACGGCAGAACATACAGAGAGAACAGCAGCCATTCTGTGGCTCGCTCAGTCAGTCTCAACACTCCAGTTTTTTGCCCAAAAAACCCCTAACATATTTACTGTTACACATTCAGGAAATAATACAGGAATAAAAACAAGGTCGAACATTTAAGCAATTAAATCAGACCTTGTCTTAACTTCCCGCTGCTCGAAGACCAAAGATTCCTTCCTCGTTCTTTCAAAGGAGAAGAATGATATCCCCGGTTCCACAAGCTTACAAACCTTTTCACTATCAAGCCAGAAGGCGGGCCTTCAGAAAAAGTTTCATCATGGGCCGGCCACCGGCCTGACTGTTCAAAGGTGTTATCCTGAACGTGCACAGACTAGAATTAAAAACATATCCCGGGAGGACGAAGAAAAGGGGCGAAGGAAAGTACCACATCCTCCCTCGCCAAGAGAGGGGAGCAATCAGCGGCGTTGATCACGCTGCCAATTGATCACCTCTCTCAAATCACCTCTCCTTTTCTTCGCATCCCGCCGCTTCTGAGACTTACTCCGTGGTGGAGGAGGTGCCCGAGCGGCGACACTGGATCTCTGGCCCTGCCTCTGAGCCTCCGCTCGAGGCGGACCAGAGCCTCCCGGATGTCTGGGCCAAGAACCGGACCTGAGCGGTATGCATTTCTTAAACGCTGCTGAGCGCGCCCTCGCCTCCCTAAACCTTCCAACGACCGCCTCAACGGAACCGCCGAAAAGTTCAGATGGCGAGACTGGGGCATCGAGGAGAGAGCCCTTCTCTTTCTCCCAGATGTCCGCCATGGTGGAGAGCCAAATCCGTGGTTTGGCGCAGCTCAGCCACCGCATCAGGAGACAAACCCTGCCCCTGATCCAGGTCCTTCAGCAGGTCAGCCTGGTACGCTTGCAACACCGCCATCGTGTGCAAAGCAGCACCAGCCTGGCCCGCAGCAGCATATGCTCTGCCGTTCAAACGAGATGTCATCTTAAGGGGTTTAGACGGCAGAACCAGAGCCTTCAGTGTCGGCGCGCTACCCGTGACGAGATAGTTAGCAAATGTCTCGTCAATGGGGGGCATCGACACATACCCATGCTGGCCCAATTCCTCCACATCAGCGAAATTCCCCTGCTGATGCAGATGAATCCTGGCCGAGTATGGGTTCTTCCATGCCTTCCCCACCTCAACATGTAGGTCGGGAAGGAATGGAAGGCTCAAAGGAATTATAGGGTTGTGGTCGGAGAGAAACCGTTCGTCCAACCTGCCACGAACGGGCTCTTTCCTGACACGCTCCCATGGCAGCTGCAGCCTGCCTGCAGCGCATTCCACAACCTCCAGTAATTCCACATATGCTGGACAGGGAGGCTTGGAAGAGAAAGAGGCAACCTCAGTCACTTCTCCCTCTTCCATAGCCAACTCCTGCTCTCGGGGGCTCTCAGCCAGAAGAGCACTCGCTCCCGGATCCAATGATGTCAAGGAGATGGCATCATCGTCATCCAGAAGCTCATCCCCGCCAGCCGCCGCTTGAGGTTGAGAGACCGTGACACCCCTCTCAAACTTAGCGGCGAGCTCCACCTGCGACCCCCATGAATGCAGCCACCGCTCGGCCTCAGTACGAGCAGGACCAGATCCTCCGGGAACAGATGTTGACGTCTCTCCCCTTGAGAAGAGAGTCAGGCGGGAACGGAGCGTTCTCATGGAAAAACGCTCACACAGCTCACAGCCAGTGTCCTCAAACGCTGACCGTGCGTGCTCTTCACCCAGACATAACCAGTGTTGGGCACGTTACTTTAAAAAAGTAATTAGTTATAGTTACTAGTTACTTCTCACAAATAGTAACGGAGTTAGTAACTGAGTTACATCATAATAAAAGTAACTATTTACCAGGGAAAGTAACTATTGCGTTACTTTAAAAAAAAAAAAAATTAAAAAAAAAAAAATATGACAAATAAATTGAATGCCCCCAATATTGCATATAAGTCTAAGAATAAATTATTCTTGATGCGACTCCTGACTCATGATCCGCTCTTGCTCACGACATGAAATTTCTCTGTACTGTGTTGGTAGCCATTAAAGAAAACGTAGTTTCATATTTATGTTTAAATAGTCCTATGTTATGTTTTAAATCCATTTATTCGATTATGAAAAGTGAACAGCGTGAGTAAGATGCATCATAAGATGCGCAAATATATCGGGAGACATGGAGTGGGTCAGACATGATTTTAAACACTTCATTAAGTTTTGTTTTATAGAAAGCCTCTCTTTAAAGTGAATTTCATTTTGTAAAAATTGTATCTTAATTTTAATCAATGTTTCATCAACCAATTGCTTGGATTTAATATATAACAAGCAAATATAGCAGACAATAAAATCATGACATGGAGGCGCGGGCGCGATCACTGGCGCGTGAACTGGAGTGCGTCTTATAGGCTAAATGAACCAAAACTCAGAGGCTGCTTGCCTTGCAGACATGAGAAATATATCTATAGAATGCTTGAAATATCTAATTTAACGAAAATGAAGTAATTAAACATGAAAAGAAAGAGGCTACTCTGATTATATAGCCTAATCCGAATGAAATGTGCGTTATCTCTCTAGGCGCGTCCATATGAGCAGATGATCAGCAATGAGAATCAGCAATGTCAACTTCATCTTTGCAGCCGACACTGATTCAGAAAACATTACTTTATTAATAAACAATTAAAATGTCTCCTTGCTTTTTTTGTCACACTCATAATCATTACCTTTGCCGGTTCTTTATGGCAATTATGCGTGCCCTTGAGTGCTATATAGCCTATATTATGTAAACGCTCCTTATTATGGTTTATTCTCTCCAGTATTTAAGAAATTAAATTAATATAAATGTGATTAGTCAACTAATAGCTTAAATGGACAACTACTAGTCGACTAGAAAAAAACTCATTTCACATATTTTCGATCAAGCATCAAAAAGGGTATTCTGGTTTGAGCTCGCGCTTCGCGCGCATGCTCTGACAGACACACACACAGCGCATCATACATTATTATCAGTTTAAAATTTTATTTGTGTATGACTAACCGCAGCACACACCAGAGAAAAAAACTTTGCAGGTCCTATGACTGAGAGAGAGCTTACTCGGATGAAAACCGCTTCAGTGAGCTCAATTATAGTAACGCGGCATTTTTTTTGTCAGTAACGCTAACGGCGTTGTAACGGGAGAAAAAGTAATTCGTTTGATTACTCGTTACTGAAAAAAGTAACGCCGTTAGTAACGCGTTATTTATAACGCCGTTATTCCCATCACTGGACATAACACACATAGGGTGTGAGGATCCTCCGGGGTCAGAAACCTCGGACAAGGATCCGCACACTTCCTAAAACTTTTGCCCTCAGACATAGTTTTCTCAAGATACTCACAGTTTCGAATTTAGAGAAATCAGACAGTGGCAAGACACAGGCAGTCCGTGAAAGACGAAAAGATAATGACTGCTCCCGCAGGCGCGCTTTTATACATCCGGGTCGCGCCCCGATGATGTCATAGGCTGTCGCCGGCCAATGAGCATTGGCGTTGTTGGATAGTTGGTTTTTCAGACACTGAGTCACGTGTGACGTTCCCCAAAGCGTGACAACGCAGAGTTGAGTTCCCTTCGAAAGGGAACTACCCTGAGGGGGAAAACAAAACTTGACTTGATGGGAAACCACACAGAGGGAACATTAGACAACAAACATGCACAAGACTGCAAACACAAGGAGAATAAATAGGACAGCAAACAAGGCAGGTAACGAGGGAGGACAGGTGGGGTAAATTAACCAATAATCAGGTAACAAGATAGGTGGGGTTAGACAATAGACGTGAGCACATGGCACAAGGAAACACATGACAAGCCATGTGCTCACACCAAACATGACAAAAACACAAGCAGTGAAAACAAATCACAAGCCATGTGCTCACACAAAATGAGTCCTGAACATGCAGCTAATGAAAAACTTCATAAGCCACGTGTTCACACAAAATAAGACACGAAAGCAACCAGCCAGCGAAAAACACAAACTGCATGCTACATAGCACAAGACAAAACATAACATGAACATGCAGCCAGTGAGTACTCAGACTGAGTGTTCACACAAAACATGGCATTAAAGCATGTGGCAGGTGTTAAACCACGTGCTACACAAACACCACCACAAGAGCGCCTGGACAATGAAACATAAACCAAGCGCTCCAAGACACACGAGACAAGAGTGCACAGTGAGAGGACACACAACCCGTGCGCTCACAATAAAGACAGAACAGGGAGCGCAAGTGTCCGAACCGCGACACGAAACCAAAACTGAACTAGACATGAGTGCCGGGATCTGAACACCACATTCCCAACACGAAACAAGACACACAGACAAGAGAGCGCACGGCTCGAGCACACTCGAGACATACTCTCACAAAAAGACAAGACAATATGGGTGTGTCAGGGCTCTGTCACAAAACCAAGAAATAAACAAGACCGAAGTGACAGAACCCTGACAGAGAATGTCTTGCGTATTAACTGTGAACATACTCTGAACATCACACAACAGACAACAAAAGACGGGAGAAACAAGGGGAAGGAGGGAGGGGAGCCAAGTCAGAGCCAGTGGGAATGTCCACAAAGTCATAAGGAGGAACCAGGGTGGGATGGGCGGGTTGAGCCAAGGAAGCTGAGGCTAAGGCTCAGGAGTCCTGGCTGAGGGCCAGGGCAGAGACGGAGGGACGGACCAGGTGGGCTCCAGAGGCCCAGGAGCCTTGGCAGGCAGCAGGGGCAGAGCTGGCATCAAGAGCAGAGCCGGCAGGGCAAGGCGCTGGACCGGAGCTGGCAGTGCAGGCATCAAGGGCGGAGCTGGCAGGGCAAGGTGCTGGGGCAGAGCCAGCAATGCAGGCATCAAGGGTAGAGCAGGAGGACAAAAATACTGAGGTGGAGCCGACAGGGTAGGCAGCATGGGCGGGGCTGGCAGGGCAGGCATCAAGAGCAGAGCCAGCAGGACAAAGCACTAGGACGGAGCCGGCAGTGCAGGCATCAAGGATGGCGCCAGGAGGGCAAGGAGCTTGGGCGGCCCTGACAGGGCAAGAAGCTTGTGAAGCACCAGGAGGACAAGGAGCTTGGGAGGCGCCGAGAGGGCAAGGAGCTTGGGAGGTATCGAGAGGGCCTCTGGGGTAGCCTCCGGGCCGGCAGAGGGCTCTTAGATGGCCTCTGGGCCTACAGTAGTCTCTAGGACGGCCTCCGGGCCTACAGCGGGCTCTGGGACGGCCTCTGGGCCTTGAGGGACAAAAGAAGCCTTCTTCCTTCTCTTCCTCCATTTGTGAGGGCGAGGTGGTAGGATTGAGCTTACTGCCTCTGGGTGTGCTGCAGCGTCTTCAGTCATAAGTCAGAGCCAAGTCAGAGCCAGCGGGAATGTCCACAAAGTCAGGGAAGGGATGGACCAGACGGACTTCGGCAGCCCAGGAGTCTTGGCAAGCAGCATGGGTGGAGCCGCCATCAAGAGCAGAGCCAGCAGGGCAAGGCGCTGGGGTGGAGCCAGCAGTGCAGGCATCAAGGACTGAGCCGGCAGGGCAAGGTGCTGGGGCGGAGCCGGCAATGCAGGCATCAAGGGCGGAGCCAGCTGTACAAAGCACTGGGGTGGAGCCAACAGGGCAGGCAGCATGGATGGGGCCGGCAGGGCATGCAGCTTGGGTGGAGCCGGCAGGGCAAGGCGCTGTTGCAGAGCTGGCAGTGCAGGCATCAAGAGCGGAGCCTGCTTGACAGGCATCAAGGGCAGCACTTCTGGGGATGCTGCAGCAGGAGGATTCCAATGCCAATCAAGGAAATCAACAAATTCCCCAAAAGTCAGGTGATCCAGCTCAAGGTCTTAAATTGGAGAATGCTGTCATAGAGGGGGCTGGAGAGAGTGGAGGCTGGTGGACGGCGCAAACCCTTCCTCTGCTGAGTGCTCATTATGGCATGTTCCTTCTGTCAGGGTTTAGGTTGAGGGATAAGAGCAAGAACTCAATTGCAGAAATGAAGGGCTTTTATTATTAATAAAAAATAAAACAATACACAGACAAAACTACCCCAAGGGGGAAAACAGAACTTACCAACAAGACAAGACTTGACTTGACTTGACTTGACTTGACTTGACTTGACTTGACTTGACGGAAAACCACACAGAGGGAACATTAGACAACAAACACGTACAGGACTGCAATCACAAGGAGAATAAATAGGTGAGCAAACAAGGCAGATAACGAAGGAGGACAGGTGGGGCAAATGAACCAATAATCTGATAACAAGATGGGTGGGATTAGACAATAGACATGAGCATATGGCACAAGAAAACATATGACAAGCCATGTGCTCACACCAAACATGACAAAAACACAAGCACATGGCCAGTGAAAACAAATCACAAGCCATGTGCTCACACAAAACAAGAAACTCTTGTTAATGAGCAACCCATGCGCTCACAATAAAGACAGAACAGGGAGCGTGGGTGTCCGAACCCCGACACGAAACCAAACTGAACTAGACATGAGTGCCGGGATCCGAACACCAGGCTCCCAACATGAAACAAGTCATGCAGACAAGAGAGTGCACGGCTCGAGCACAATCGAGACCCTACACTCACAAAAAGACAAGACAATACGGGTGTGTCAGGGCTCTGTCACAAAACCAAGAAATAAAGTAGACCGAAGTGACAGAACCATGACAGAGAATATCTTGTGTGTTAACTGTGAGCATACTCTGGGTTGGCTAAAGCTTGAGTAAGCAAGATTTGGGTTAATCAACCGAGAGTTCAGGGTATGTTTGAAGGTAAGATAACCTTGCTTCCTGGAATACCCCCCAGATGTTTTCATTAACTGCTGTTTTCTCATCACTGTCATTTTTGTTGTGTTTATATAACATATATACATATTCATCTAAATGCCACTCCCTTGCTAAAAGTATACCTCAGCAAAGATATTTCGAACTTCTTTTTACTCCTAAGCAAAGAATTAAAAAGAACCTTGCCATGAGTATATCAGGGACTTTAAAATTATGTAAGTTTAGTGGGTTGAAATTCATTACAGTGAATCATTGAATAAAGTCAATATATTATTTGCTTCATCATATGAAGTGAACACAGGGAAACAAAAAAAATTAAATCCTTAGTAAATTCAGAGCTTTTTAGAATCAGATTTGAGATATATATCTCATATACACTGTATGACACCCAAACACAACAATCTGGGCACCATTTATAATTAAACTACCCAATTATATGTATCTCTAGGTGGTTATTAAACTTACTGCAAAAATATGTCCAAAAGAAAACATGTTGCTGAAGATGAAAAGGGGCACCTGCAGAGAGAGTAAAAGTGAACTTACTTGCTAGCTTTAGATCATAGGTCGGTGCACCACTGTTGGCTCTTGTCTGAAGAAAGAGTGATTCAGCTGTTAAGCTGTTTGTGTTCTGTAATTGTTCTTGTCTGACACAGATCTCTTGGAGTTCTAGTTGCAGGACAAGAGGTCTCTGTCTGCCTCTCTGACCCGCTGCAATTAGACTGACTCCCTGTGTGCTTCCTGTCAGTATAGCCCTTCCTTTTTCATATGACATGCCTCTGATACGCACATGCACACAAAGTCACATCAACTTGGACACATGGCTTAAGGCAACTTGTCTATCACAATAAACCCCCCACCCACCCCCAATCTCCCTCGCCCCATTCTTCAGTTACCACCACCAGTTCTTTGTCTATACCCCTCCCACATCCCCCCATGGTTCATACTGGCACTATGAAGCAAGTTGCAACTAGCCCTTGTCTCAACACCCTCCATTCTGTGGCTTAGGGCCACAGCAATTCAGTGGAGCCTCCTTCATCGTTTTAATAAGCTTGTTAGGCATGGTTGGTCACCACAACACACAGATGCCTGATAAACAAACACAAATACTTCTGTGATCCCTCTTGGTTATCTGGGAATATTGTGATACTAGAACCACATAACCAACTCACTATTGTCAAGAAAGGTCAGTGCCACAAAATCATTGATGCTGAAAGACTTTTTAACCGAAGGTTTCAGGTTCCTGTAAAAATGAATTTATATTATGCAAAATAGAAATGTTATATAACACATTTTATATAAATACCTCTAAAATATGTATTTGTTGGCATTATATATAATCATCTATTGCAAAGATGTTACACCATGAAATAATGGTGTTTTTCCACAATTGTGTTTTTCCACAATTGTGTTTTAACTTTGTTTTAATATTTTTACATTGTTTTAATATTTGGGGCAATTGTTCATTGTACATTTTGGAATTGTATATATCATACATCTGAACTTGCCTGTTTGATTCCCCATGGCCACAACTCCAGCAGGGTCTCCCTCAGAATCAGCTGGACCCTTTAGCTGCCCCCTGCAATGACAACTTTGTACCCATCTCGCTCCATGACATTTTGCTTCAGTTTCAACAGTCTAACATCCTCTGTGGATGTGCTCTCCATTGGCCATACTGGGCAAGTATATATGCACATTGTCACATCTCTCAAGGATCTTGTGAAAACTTCTCAAGGATCATTATGAAATTAATATTAGCCACAGAAGAGGTGCAGACTTTGCAATCAATACTGGCCCACATCAGGGGTGCCGCAGGATTTTATCTCAGGGTACGCACAGAACCCCCCACTGTCTTTTTCCAGCTCATGCACTTAGAAAATTTGATGCATGTAACTAATGGATGCTTCGTGATTTTTTTGTTTTGTTTTGTTTTTTAGGTTATATCTGAGCGGCTTTGTCCCGATATGTGTGTATTGTTTTTAGAGAAACATGTAATTAACGAAGAAAAACAAAGCCTTTCCAATCAAATCGTTTCGCTTTGGGTGTTGGAATGTTTGAACTCAGACCACTACTCTACAGGTATATGGAAGTTCAAGTCCATTTACAAACATTTTAAATATATAAGCCTGTAGCCTATATTACATTATCATATGTTCTGTCATAAATAGTAGCTAGCCTATAAAAACAATAAAATAACAGCACAATTAACTTGCCTCAAACTCAGTATTAGTATTATTATAATTATTTATTTATTTATTTATTTTTGTTACATTTAGTTTATTGCCACACTTTAAAATTGAATTATATTATCAGAAAATTAAACACATTTAGCGTCGTCAGGCTTTTGTTTGTGCTTAAAGAGTTAGTTCACCCAAAAATGAAAATAATGTAATTTATTACTCACCCTCATGCTGTTCCACACCCGTAAGTCCTTCGTTAATCTTCGGAACACAAATTAAGATATTTTTGTTGAAATTCGATGGCTCTGTGAGGCCTCCATAGCCAGCAATGACATATCCTCTCTCAAGATCCATTAATGTACTAAAAACATATTTAAATCAGTTCATGTGAGTACAGTGGTTCAATATTAATATTATAAAGCGATGAGAATATTTTTGGTGCAGCAAAAAAACAAAAGAACGACTTATTTAGTGATGGCCGATTTCAAAACACTGCTTCAGGAAGCTTCGGAGTGTTATGATTCTTCTGTGTCGAATCATGATTCGGATCACGTGTCAAACTGCTGAAATCATGTGACTTTGGCGCTCCGAACCACTGATTCGACACGCTGATTCATAATGCTCCGAAGCTTCCTGAAGCAGTGTTTTGAAATCGGCCATCACGATATAAGTCATTATTTTATTTTTTTGGCGCACCAAAAATATTCTTGTCGCTTTATAATATTAATATTGAACCACTGTACTCACATGAACTGATATAAATATGTTTTTAGTACCTTTATGGATCTTGAGAGAGGAAATGTCATTGCTCCCTATGCAGGCCTCACGGAGCCACTGGATTTCAACAAAAATATCTTAATTTGCGTTCCGAAGATTAACGAAGGTCTTACGGGTGTGTAACGGCATGAGGGTGAGTAATAAATGACAGAATTTTCATTTTTGGATGAACTAACCTTTTAATGGATAAAACAACTTAGCTGCGCACTCAGGTTTATGGCTGCTGTAAATTTTACCTGCCACAAGATGGCACTGTTTTCAACACTCTTGATGCTTTGAAACTTTTCTGAAACATTTAGAGAAAATCTTTAAAGATTTAAGAAGCTTAATTTCTCCATCCCTACTTAATAGTTTTAGGCCTTTTTGCAAATGTTTCAATCGAATTTAGCTGTTTTCGAGAGCGTTTACTCATTTTGAGCCTGTTTTTAAACATTAACTATCTGTAATGTCATTTTTCATGTGTGAAAAAAGCGACGAAACTAAACTAGCCAATCAGATTCTTTTCACCCATATCCCCCACGCCCACCCATGCACGCACATACACACATTTTACTTTAAAACACACAAACGCAGACCTCTATTTATTCTCATTCTCTCTTGCTTTTTTATTTTCTGTCATAAGTGTACGCAGACATATTTTAATAATCAATTTAAATATTATGTAAAAAATAAAAACGGCATTATTTAGCGCGCCCTCTCATGGTGCGCACAGTGCGTACAGTCGTACGGCTGCAGGCACCACTGGCCCACATATAAGAAGAGACAACTACATAATTATGAATTTTGAGCGAACTATTCTTTATTCCTTAGTCCGTCCACATTTATACGCAGAAATTACCATTGGCGTGCATATAACGCACGTGTTTAACGTGCATATAATACACACTTTCGCGTACATATGATACTCAATTTTCGGCATGCATATGATAGCCCACGCACTTTTGGCGTGCATATGATACGCAATTTGTTGGCGTGCATATGATACGCACTTTTGGCGTAGCTTACATAGGCCTATAATACCCCCCTACCCCGCACCACTAATCCTACCCATTGCGTATCATATGCACGCAAAAAGTAATTTCAGCGTATGAACAGCACGCCAAATACAAATATAAACTCCTGCTATAGATACGCAGTACTTGTGTTGCATCGCCGCAATAGTGGATGCGCCTATATGCGCCTATATGAGAATATTTGTATTCCATTTGAATTGGTTTATTTAATACGCTGTACGCTATCTATAGATATATTTTTCATATCTTTGAGGCAAGTATACACGGGGTTTCGGTTTATTTTTGAAGCGCTCAAATTTAGAGACCAAGACGGCAGAAAGAGCACCCTTTCATTATTTTACAAAAGCACAACGTTTTATTGTTATTGTGAGTGCACACAAATAAAAGTAGACTATTGCTCTTGGATTTTAAATGCAAGTGATCGCACCGGCGCCTCTCATGCAGTGAGCGCTGCTATGCTTTCACACTACGCACAAACACTTGCATAACGCAGTTGTCGGTGAATGATAGGCGAGCGTTTGGATGTCCGGCCGATGTAGCGTACTGTAATTACCAAAGAGCAGCTGTTATGATCTGGCAATCATATTTCGCCTTGGTCCTGACCGCATCACTGTCTTTACTGGGCGAAGGAATATTTGCATTTACTGTATTCACATGTAATTGTATTTGCTACTCATATGCTGGACTGTCATGGTTTTGGCTAAAGCAGCCAGGACACTACTGAATGATGCGCATCAGAGGGGATTTTGAAGTGGGTATACGCAGTGACGACGGATAAAGAAGTGGGTATACGCCGTACTACACATATATATATATGAATATGAATGTGTGTGATGTGTGTGTGTGTGTGTGTGTGTGTGTGTGTGTGTGTGTGTCTGACCTCAGTGTGTTTCCCTACCGTCCACCACAGTGACCCTCGTGTGTGTGTATATGTTAAAACACTGTGGTATCAAATGTTCAGACATGTTCTGATGTGTTACACCTAATTTAGGTTTTTTATGTTGTAATAGGCTATTTGATAGTGTTATAATATTTGATAATATTTTCTTCTATTATACAGATGGTTTTATTTTTGTTTAATGTATATATGCTTTGGCAATGTTGTACTATTTACAGTCATGCCAATAAAGCAATTTTGAATTTGAATTTGTGTGTGAGTGTGTGGGTGGTAAGTAAATATATATATATATATATATATATATATATATATATATATATATATATATATATATATATATATATATATATATATATATAGCGGACCTGGAGGAGATGGGTGGAGAGGGGCAAGAGAAGAAGGTATGATGCGAAGGGGCGGTGTTAGACAACACCACCCCACAAATATATTCCAGCCCTCTGTCATTCTGAACAGCTTTTACTAGAAATATTCTCTCATACCCTGATCCGTTATAGCACGATCAGGCGACGGAGCTCTGGCGAAAGAGAAGGATTTAACGGAGATGGTTTTCGATTAAAGGGCTGTTTTATCGCCAGTTGATTCTCAAGTAATCGCAGTCTCGCTCAAGAGGACTGACAACATTTCACTACTTTTTTCTACAATCTTATCGACAGAGCAATCTCTATTGTCTAGAGTCTGGGGTCACTATGCATCACCCCCATATTTTTATCTCAAGATCGAAGGCATCATCCATTATTTTTACAAACGAAAAACAGTGAAAGGCAGAATTACTCAGCATCACAATTTTGACAGAAACAGATATCACTTTGTTATCGGAGGATCACAAAGTAGATGAAGAAATATAATATAACACGGCGGGAAGATGCTCAATGCAAGAAATTACATAAAGACACGAGGATAGAGTAAAGAGTTGGACAGCTTGTAAAGGACAAGGTTCTTCTTTCTGGAGCTGTCTAGTGCATAACACGGTTTGTTCATTTATTCATTTATAACTGTCGTTTTATATGTTTTTTTCTACTTGTATTCTCTCAGAGGTATAGTGAGGTAACATTTATTATAGCTTATAGGGATGTTAATCAGTAATTTCAGTATTCGTATTAGTAAAATGTTTAGACCTTTGAGTAAGGCTACAATTATTTTGAAAACTGTTCCGCGTAAATGCATTAACAATTCACAACTTTTGCTTTACACCTTTTCTTTTAAGTTATACGATTTAGAGTTACTCTGTATAAATATAGTTCACACACCAGTCATTAAAGTTTTTCATTGCCTTTTCACATTGCACTTTTTTTTCAAAACTTAACAATAAATAAAACATGTAGATGTTGTAAATATAACTTTTACAACGTGACTGTCCTTTATCAATTGTGAGCAAGAATTTTTGCTGATCTAAAAGCAAAGTTCCCACAACAGATGTTAACCTTTTGAACCAATTATTATTCTGGTTCCATTTTGTCCTGTCAGGTTGCACGCGCCAAGCATTATAGTGTGACAGATGGATGACTTTAATTGTTTAATTTCCAAAATGATCATATTTGCATTTAATATTGTAGTCCTATATAGGAAGGTTCTGAAAACATATGTAAATAGACAACATAAAAAGTTGTGCATTTGCGAGGTCCATTTGTGTGTGTTATTAGACATGCAAAACAGTTGTATTTTAACAAAAATGTAAAGGTGTTGGCCTCTTTTAAAAAATATTTTAATCAAATGTCAGACGCTTACAGTTGAAACGCGCATTTCTCCCAATAGCTTTAGTAGTATAAAATGTTTTAAATGTAGGCCTACCACAATATTTGCTATGCACCTTCTACAAATACAGTGTCACGACCATTCATTTTTTGTGAGAGCTGTTATGAAAATGTTATTGTTTATGTGTGCGAAGAAGAGAAAAAATGTTGGGGAAGATAAACATAGAAACAAAGAAACGGCAGATAAAGAATCTTGAGAAAGAAAAAAAACTATGGAAAAGTCAAATTCGTTTGTTGTTTTATTGACTTAATTGTAATTAAGCACGAAGTATTTGTGTTTCAGGACTAAAGCACGGTGAACCTGTTTGAAACTGAAAATGATGCTGAGTCCAGAACAAACTGATTCAGATCTGCCGTGGAGCCAGTCAGACGCTGAAACTATGCTGAACGATATAAAGGTTGGCTGCATCACGGATGAGGCCATGGAGGGAGAGGGCAAGACGAAGTCTCTGGCCCCGCAAACCCTCAGCAGGGAGGAAAAGAGGAGGCGTAGACGCGCCACAGCCAAATACCGTTCAGCCCATGCCACTCGCGAGAGAATCCGGGTTGAAGCCTTCAATGTTGCCTTTGCCGAACTGAGGAAGCTGTTACCTACCCTGCCCCCTGACAAAAAGCTGTCCAAGATTGAAATTCTGAGACTAGCTATTTGTTACATTTCATATCTAAATCATGTGTTGGATGTTTAGCAGAAGGACCATATTTATGATTAGTAGCCTAACGTACTCCAAGGACACATGGGGGGCCTATTTTCGGCAAACAACACAGTATCCTAATTTCGCAGTTTGTGGTCTGACATTTTGTCTTTTTGCGCTACCAACATAACAAGTGCAATTGGAAGAGATAGAAACCACGTAAGATGGCTACCACCCAAGTGTTCATTAGACAGGTATTAATGAATTTAATTAGATATTATGGATTAGAGCGAAAATAATACCCCTTTAACCAAAATGGTGATTGCTCAAAGAGTCGTGAAACATTTAAGACTGTGGTCCCTGCTTTAAGCTATAGGCTACACAGAATAAATGATGCAATAAGGTCGAGAGGGACTTAAAACAAATTGAATAACTTATGTTATTATATGGACACACCAGTGTAGAGCATTTTTTTCTAGCTCGAAAAAAGAGATAACCCGGCCCGGTTGCATCACTCTGTATAACAGTGAGGAAAAAACAACCCCTCTCCTCTAATAGCTGCTCTGTAGATGTAGTTGTTGTTCAATCAGGAGGAAATGACGTATAAGTGCCACTTGAATTATGACATCGTGACCATAACCACTCGTATTTAAATATTTATTTGTTATTTATTATACTTGTTGAATATGTTTTCATATGATTCACGTCATTTTAATTAATTAATTTATTTATTTTGAAAGATTGTTGTTTAGAATAATGTACGTTGGTTGTAGGCTATATAGGCTAGGTAAAAGAAAAGTTACCGTGTGTTAGACTTTGTCATTCAGTAACGATAAGAAAAATGTTAAGCATCAACTTGCACATTTAGTGTTTATTTATTTGATATATCTATATATTTTGTGATGCAATTAGATAAATCTGCTGTTTTTCCTTATGAGTTTGTCATGCATTAGAACAACGAATTTATTACAACGAAATCTTTTTTGAATAACTGGTATGTAAATCAATGGTCCACTAATCTCGATTGAATTGTAGGCCTATGATTTATGAGATAACAGACTGGCATATCATTGTATGACCAAAAATTACATCGCAAGTCACATTTTCTTTCACGTGTGTTCACGTGCTGATGTCTGAGATGTTTATATTTACCACCACACAAAAATTATACAATAGGCCTAAGTTAAATTTCGTTATAGTAAGTTATTTTTTAGTGAAAACATATCTGCTATCCAAAGATCTTTCTTGACTTTTCAGGGTCGTGCCCTTTGCCTTTTATTGTTTTATGCACATATTTTGTAGTAAAGTCGCTGTGACAGCCGGGTTTTTTTTTTTTTTTTTTTTTTTTTTTTTTAAGGTAGCCTAGTTTTGATTTTCATATTTTGTGGTTTATTCGTTTATCTTTTTTAAATAAATTAACAATCAAAACATGTTGATTCTTTAATCACAAATGACGAATAGCTAATAAAACAAAATAATGTCTATTTATTAAATTTAATAAGCTTAAAGATAATACGATTAAAGATAAATTTGCCAAGATATGTAAATTCAGTGAAAAACGGATGAACAGTGGTCAGTCACGTTAGGCATTGGAGTGTGGGTTTTGCTCTACGTGTGTTTGCTCCTTGTTCTCCCTCTTGGCTGAAAGGCCGTTTCCCCAGAGAGGGGGCAGGTGTTACTCCAGACGAGCCAAGACAACCAAATTACTGGCCGTCTGGCACCTCCCGTGGGAAACACACGCACACACACACACACACACACACACACACACACACACACACACACACACACACACACACACACACACGCACACGTTTGATTTTGTGAATTGTGGGGACATTCCATAGGCGTAATGGTTTTATACTGTAAAACCGTATTTTCTATCCCCCTACACTACTAATACCCCTAAACCTACCCATCACGGAAAACTGTGCGCATTTTTACTTTCTCAAAAAAACTCACTCTGTATGATTTATAAGCCTTTTGAAAAATGGGGACATGGGGTAATGTCCTCATGAGACACCATCTCCTTGTAATACCTATGTCATACCCATGCCATTATATAAATTTGTGTCCTGATATGTCACAAAAACGCGCGTACACACACACACACACAGAAAGAAAGAGAGAGAGAGAGAGAGAGAGAGAGAGAGAGAGAGAGGAATATTTATACTTATACCATTTATACATACACATAATACATTTATATATACATAACATAGCAATTCAATATGCCATAAGTAAAAGTAAAAACAAGCATAAGTAGCCTATGCTAAAACATGAAGCAATTAGGCCATTAGCATAGTTTATCTGTAATTTTCGAAATGTTTAAAAAACTGAAAAATTGAGAACATAATTAGACATTATTTACTTACATACAAAAAAATATTATCAATGTTCAGTGTTTTTCTGACAGTGGATGGAGGTCTTTTGCTGTTATCCTTAGGTTCTTTTTCACCTCTCACGATTGTCTGTTGTGTTCTTAGAGTGATCTTTGCAGGATGCCCTCTCTTAGCGAAAGTAGCAACAGTCCAGAATTTTATACATTTGCAGACACGGTATCTTACAGTGGATTCATGAACACCCAGGTCTTTAGCAAAGCTTTTGTAGCCTTTTCAAGCATCACTGTAATGGACTTTGTAAAGGTCCTGTGAAAGCTTTTGGGATCAAGGCAAAGTCCATACTAACCAGGGCTGCATTTCCCAAAAGCATCATGAGCCCAAGTTGATCGTGAAGACCATTGTCACCAATGTTCTTTAGGATCAGCTTCGCTCACAATAATTTTGGGAAACGCATCCCACATTTTCTTGATAAGAGCAGATTTGTCAGTAACCAGACTTTGTGTGCCTTTATTTACAGGGTACTTGTGGAACCCACAATTCCAATCTCAACTCTTAACTTATTTTTTTAGGTTAACATTTTTTTCAGCCTGCCGTGTCAATAATCACCCAATGTCTTCAATAAAGATTTGAAAAGTACTGTTTGTGTGTTATTATTTTAGTCATATTTTATTTTTCTATAATTGTGACATCCATGAAGATCGGACCATATTTTTTGAATAATCAATGCAGAAATGTAGATATTTTCAAAGGGTTCACAAACTTATTCTTACCACTGTATATATAAAACAAGCAAATTCTCACATCCAGAAATAATCAGTATAGTTACCCCAGACTCCCTTGTACAGTGGTTTCTCAAGCAAACGACAGGAATATATGTTTGGATTATCACTCATTCAAAACCTCAGTTCTCTCTCTGACCACAGTGTTTGTCATCCTTATAAATGTACTACACTTTACAGTCAGTGGTTTTAGAAGTATCACTTTCCTTGATAAAATATTTTGGTATACTGTTTAATTTACATTTTCTCTTCACTTGTTGACAATAACAGAACATTTACACATACACAACAGCACTCAAATTCATACACTGGCTCAGTGATTGAATGATAGTGGTTAATGCAACTTCGTAATGTCTTGAGACCACCAGAAAGGATTTAAAAGAGCATCTCTTATAATCCAAGGCTTAACATGCTTTTTCCATACTATAATTATCTATGGTTATTGTAGGCTGATGTCTCTAAAAAGATTTGACAGTACAAGTAGTAGTGCATTATAAAATGAATAAAGTGTCATACAGCAAACATAACACCAGTTTCAATAAAATTATGGAAAGAGAACAGAGCAGTGTATTTCTTAATTGTGGAGGAAGCCACAATTAATTTGTCATGTAGTATCCTAGTGTTAATTTCAGAAACAAAGAATTAAGAGAGTTGTCTTTCCAGTACATTAAACACATGCCAGAAAGATCAAGATCAAACACTACAGTGAGTAATTAGCTTTTTGTCAAACTTGTTGTTAATGATATATTCTGTGTGGATTGATTGGGTTTAATTTAGCCAATGATGTTTTAAATTTGACTGAAATTATGAAAATTGAATGAAATGCAAAACACTCTAAATAAAAACTATATCGCATGGACAAATGCATCACCCACTGATAATTTATAATTACTTTTTAATAGTTTTGACTTCATTGAGGAGTATTTGTGATAAACGGCCTATCCATTTAGTTAATTTGTGCCCATGCTGCAATTCCAAAACATACCCTAAACTAAAATTGCCAGCTGTAGCCCTGTTTTGAGTGGGTAACAGACTGCGAATGTAGCCAGCACATGTGTGTTTGTTTATGAGAAAAGGCCATATTGCTTCACTCTTCACCATGGATTATGTAATGGCAAAGACCTACAAGTGACCATATGTCAGGAAGTGTACAGATGGCCAAGAATTCTATTCACTATCGTCCTGTTTGTGGGTTCTCACACCATAATAATTCAGGTACACTTTTCTAGAATTCAGAATGGGACAAATATACATAGGAACACATTCCCATTTGTTCCAAGTGAAGCTTCTTGTCTTCTGACTAGAGAAACACAAGAAGAAGCAGCCATATGTCCACATGACTTAGCACTTAAAATGCAGAAGGGAGTGTCTGAGTCTTTCATCTTCCTCCATTATAATTGTGCTCTGTCTTCAGTGCCTAAAGCCCATCTCCCAATGCATCTTCAGCTTACCCCTTTTCACTCAATCCCTTGATATCCATCAGAAGTGTGCATTGTAGAGTGAGTGTATATGTGTATTGCTCTAGCAGTGAGGTACAAAGGCAGATCCATGTGTTGAAATGTGGCCCCGAGGATGGGCCACATTATGCTTGCCCACTTCACCAGCAGGGAACCAGGCTGGAGCTGGCTCATGGCCCTTTGTCTCCAAACAGATGGAAATACACTAGAGTAGAGAGAGTGAGAGAGAAGGAGAGAAGAGAAGAAAGGGAATACAGAAAAAAGAAGTCAGTCTGTTCTCATTACCTCGCATATTGAGAGCGACACACTCACAATACGTCAGTGTCGGATAAGCGTTGTCTTATTCAAGCTCATGCTCAGGCCATCTGTACACACAGCACGCATGCATTATCACATACAGCAGTCAACTCCCTGTAAGTAAAGTAACTCACAAGCTTTATTTTTATATCACTAAATCAAGTGGCAGTTTTAAAAGTATAATGTATTTCTATTAGCACATATATATATATATATATATATATATATATATACACACACCGTTCAAAAGTTTGGGATTTTTAATGTTTTTGAAAGAATGTTTTCTGTCCACTTATATATATATATATATATATATATATATATATATATATAAAATTGAAGGTGATGTCTCCCTTCAAACCGGTTACAGTCTTCAACCCCATCACACTATTCTCAACCTTGTCACATTAATATTTTTGGAAAAAATAAGGAAGACAATTAAAAATTAAAGCATTTCTTGCTGAACTGACATGTTAAGGACTAGCACAATAAAATTGTGGTTTTACTTGAACATCTAAATTGAACACTTTTTTTTTTTTTTTTTTTTTTTTACAACCATTAAAATACCACAGATACAAATACTACTAAACCAATCTGTTACCGGGTTGAGAATAAAAGGTGTTTAAATTTGAAGAATAAAAAAAACTGAAAATAATAAAAGGTCTTTAATGCCTGAGGTTGGAAAATATGATTTGTTGGAGGTTTGATATGTACCTAATGATGTGGAGTATTTAGAAATTAATTATATGTAGTTTGAAAAAAATATTGAAATAGTTGAATATTGAAATAATAGTTTAAATATCACCGAATCCCAGGAATTACCCATTTTCGCTATAGCTAAAGCTTATAAACAGCAGGGTTGCCAACTCTCACGCATCTGGCGTGACACTCACGCTTTCAGCATCAATCTCACGCTCTCACGCACACGCAAGAAATGTCACGCCAAAATCCATTTTTCTCCCCTCTCAATCCGTTACTTTCTGTTGATGACTAGACCACAGCGTATTAATGACAGGAGAGGAGTTTAAGGCCCACAGCTGTTACATCTCCCTACAACGTTCTCGCTGCAGTATTCTCTGATCGTTGATTGGCTGAAAACCTTGCACCTGATACGTCAGTTGCGTGTGAGAAGTTCAGAGAGAGTTCGGAGCATAGGTTCGGAGTCGGAGTCGGCATGTGTGAAAGTTTGGAAGAAAATCAAGGTAAGCAAATAATAAAATGGTGAGCCTTGTCACTACAGACGTAGCCTTGCCTAATCAGTCTGTGTGCCGAGACTAAGTACAGACTTCAACGTGCGTTATGATGTGGGCTAGCTAAATTGCTCAATAAAAATAGTCTCATGTAGGGTCCGAAATTAACACCCGCCAAGCCCCAAATGCGGGTAGATTTTCCGTTTGGCGAGCAAATCTCAAAAGGCTCTCCGCCACACTGGCGGGTTCATACCAAATATGACATTTTCAGCGCGCACGAGCAGAGAGAGAGAGAGAGCCCCGGCCGCGCGCGCGCACTCAGAGCGGCCAAAGCGTCAAGCTTCCCCGTACTTTTTGACAAGCGTCTTTGACAAAGCGGCCAGAGCTTCTTTGCAGCTCAAGTCGGCGGCGGTGTGTACGTACAGTTAACGCTCTATTTGTTGAAGGCGCTGAGGAAAAAGGATATGTGAAGCTCCTGCCACTGGAAGAAGCGGTCGCCGCCCTTTTGTGGCCGCGCACCCATCAAAGCCGCGCAGAACGTCTTCAGCACTCCCGGATCGTGCACACTCCGCCGCTGGCCAGGCTGCTTCTGCTTTACACACCATGACCGTTATTTTCTCGAGAAAATGAGTTTTCTCATAGCGTTTGCAACGCAATACTCGTTCCCTTATCTCTCAGGGAACGTAAGTAACCGAGTACGTTACGTTTTGTTATATAACAACCGATATGACAACTTTAGCACATTTATCAGATACATTCATTCAGTGTTTTCCATTAATAACCCTCTGCTGCCGCCACCGTTTCATAATGAACTGAAAATTCAAAACATACTAGCCTACGTTTGCCAACGAACTAAAATCGAAACTGTCATATGGCTTTGTGCCTTTATAAAACAGCAAAGGACAGTGATTAAGTATACAGTCTGTGCTGCTTGTTTTAAAGAGAAGTGAGCGCATTTGCGCACGCGATCAGCTGGTGATCAAAATAAAAGCTCAAGGATATATCTTTTAAAAAGAAATGAGTAGGCCTACAAAAGTATTGTAAAAAAAAAAAAAAAAATGTTTGAACCCTTTTTAATGTCCAGGTACAAGGCAATGCTGTTTCTTTGTTCAATTTGCACACTGTACATGGGTTGAAGCTCTTAATTTTGAGTTTCCAGAGTGCACCAGATTGATGCATTTAACCTTAAAATGTACAAAATTTTCTTCCGGGGGGACATGCCCCCGGACCCCCCTAGCGGAGGTACATCCAACAAAGTTTTACAAATTACAGTCTCAAATAATGTTCATTTTCTGAACAAGAATACGACAACAAAAGCTCCTTTCATGTCAGTAAAGCTATTAATAGAAAATTGAAATGTCTTTGGACAAATATAGATTTGGGCTAAGCCCCGAATGTTTACAATGTCTGGCTCCGCCCCTGTCAGGTAACAAAACTGACAAAAAATAAAATTAATTATTTCACCCCAATGATACTAAGTAAACATGGACTGACATTGATTTTTAAAATTAGGGTTACCAAACATTTTCTCCGCGCACACGCGTAAACTGAAATTTTTACAAAGTCTCACTCCAGCCAAAGTCCCAAAGTTGGCAACCCTGTAAACAGGGAGAGAGTCATCCATCTCTCGGACACCAAACTAAATGATCTCTTGGGCCCAAACAGGCCGCTGAATAGCGACCATCTGCACAATGACTTCTTTAAACTTGAAAGACGTGTGTGTTGTAGATAGCCTGGGCATTCTTTTAAAAACTGAAAAGGTGTCGTCCACACTTCCCTATACCATTTAATAAGGAAACGTTTCGGTAGCCTATAGCCCCTTTAAATTTCTCCAAAATAAATTTGGGTATTTTTTTAACAGAGAAGGCAACGTTTAGGTCCAGTAATCTGAAGGATTTAAAGAAACTTTGTGATGAGTCCTGACGAGATGGTTAAAACATTTTGATAATAGGCTACTTACGTAATATTTGTCACTTCAAGGATCTAACGACATAAAATGGTCAAACAGCCTATGTAGATCTTTCTGAAATTACATCGCCCTCTGTCGGTTAATTCTAGATGTTGCATATTCAAGCGCTATGCTCTAAACATAGACACGCACTACATGCATTTGTCCACAAGATTGTGATCTTTGCTTATAAAAGTGAGTGACATTTGCTGTTGACATTTGTTGTCTGTACTAACAAATTTATTAATGTTTGCGCATTGTCTTCAGAAAGAAAGAATCACAAAGCTGCAAATAAACGTGAATGGCAGTAACTACACTTCATTCCAGTTATCATACGTAATCACTGCTGTCTAAGATTTCAGAAGTTGGCCAGGGACTTGGCATGAATAATTAAACAGTTGTAATGCAACTGGTCTCACCATAATAAATAAATAAATAAATAAAAACAAAAAACAAAGTCAAAGGTCATGAACTCAGTATGACCCAAGTCCTTAATAATCAGTGTTATGCATTAAATTATATTATTATTATTATATTTAAAAAAAAAAAAAAAAAAAAAAAAATCACTGCTGAAATGAGAAGAAATAAATCTGCTAGCATCTGTTGACTAACTTTATAGAAATGTGACCACAAGCTTCAAGTGTACTATTATCATTAAAGGCATTATTTGTCACATTTGTCATGTTGATTTATATGGAATGCCAAGTCTGCCGAAATTAAAAATAAATAAATAAATACATAAATAAATAAATATACAAAGACATTTAAAAAAAACCCAAAATAAATAGATAAATAAATAAACAAATATACAAAGAAAAGCAAAAAAAAATTTATTTATACATTTATTTCCTTATTTATGTATATATTTATTTTTTTCTTTTATTTATTTACACATTTATTCATTTCGATTTCAATTTATTTCCACATTTGTTTATTTCCATATTTGTTCATTTCCACATTTATTCATTTCTACATTTCTTTATTTCTACATTTCTTTATTTTTACATTTATTTCTTTGTCCGTAGGGTAATGAGGAGGGTGTGGTTTACCTCAGACATAGCAATCGAGCTCAGAGTAGACGAGGGCGAAGCGTTGAGGCCACTGTCACAGATCCCTTGTCTCCCTGGACTACATTTCCCATGATCCTCCTGTTCTCCACACCTGCACTCACTTCCCTCGTCATCTCCCCATCTTCACGGATCACCTGCACCTGGACTCTATTATCAGCACTCCCTTTATATTGCACTCACTCCCTTCACTCCTCGTCCGTTCTCTGTTGTGTTAAGTGTTAGTTTGGTGTTCTCTGTCTATGTTTATTAAAGTACTTCTATTATTGTGGAAATCCGTATCTGCCTCGTCTCTGCACCAGCAACACGTAACAGCCTCAGTGATACCTTGAACAAATTAACAAATATGGAAATAAATAAATAAATAAAAATTGAAATGAATAAATGTATAAATAAATAAAAGTGAATAAATGTGGAAAAAATAAATATATACATAAATAAGGAAATAAATGTATAAATTATTATTATTTTTTTGTTTGTTTGTTTTTTTGCCTTTCTATGTATATTTATTCTTATATTTATTTATTTATTTTTGCTTTTTTACATTTCTTTGTATATTTATTTATGTATTTATTTATTTTTAATTTTGACAGACTTGGCATTCCATAAGGACTTATGCCCATATTCCACAGGTGAAAAATGTATACGGAACCAGAAATTCTTTCAGTCCTCTTAAAACTATGGTATCTGTAAGGATTGTAAAATGGCAGTAGAACAGACTAATCTTATCACAAAATTTATTTATAATCACAAAATTTATGTCCCAGAACAGTTTAGAGCACTCTGGGAATATGCAACCTTTCTAAGTTCAGAGGTCTTCAACCCTGCTCCTGAAGACCCTTATTTTAAACCTTCTTCAATGCAACTGCCTGTGATTTTTCCAGTGATCCTGGAGACCTTGATTAGCTGGTTCAGGTGTGTTTGATCAGGCTTGGAGCTGAACTCTGCAGTATAGCTGCATCCCAATTCAGAGGCTGCATCCTTTGAAGGCCACAAAGGTCGGAATGAGGCCACAAAGGTCGTTGTTAAATGGGACGGTCTAGCCCAGGGGTAGGCAAGTTTGGTCCTAGAGAGCCGCTGTCCTGCAGAGTTTAGCTCCAACCCTGAAAAAAAAAACCTTCAGCTGCTTATAGCCTTAGTGGCTGCGTCCGAAACCGCCTACTCAATGAGTAGGTACTTAATTTCAATAAGTACTTACTTAATGAGCGCTAAAAGAGTAGGTACTTAACAGCCAAATCTCGTTGAGTATGAATGAGATCCGAGAATAATCCGCCATGTTGACGTTATCATGTGACCTACGACGTTATCGCAAGCGCAACAACTGAAAAGAAATGAGTGACTAATGTGATTTATTTTTTGTTACAAAAACCCAAATTCGCGTGAATATATTGTTAATTTCTTTTTATATGCAAAAATGTCCATCCACAAGCAAAGGTGGCATAAATCTCATTTGTTTTCCTCTTTTTCTTGTTGAATTAGCTTAGTTTCATCCCTCAGGCTTATAAATTAAAAATAAATAACTTTTATGCATTATGATGTATTCAAAATATTTAATCTTGTCATCATGCTTTATGTCTGTGTATATAAACGCAAACTATGATGTATACAAACCCATATTTGTTTTGTTTTTTGTCATTATTATTGTTCATTGTTAAAGATACACTATGGTATTTTCCATGATCTTGTATGTAAATTGTAGATCCTGCAATAAAAATAAAGATATGAGCAACAGGTGCACCAACACCTCACAGCACCAGTAACTGAACCCTACCTAGAGCAGTTTTCCGCAGTGTTAACGATGTCTGAAGCCAAAGAAGACATCAGCAGCTGCTCGAAGATCTCGTCTTTGGAGAAGACTGGTTTTATACTCAAAGTAGTAAAAAGTACTTAAAATTAAGATTACACCAGAATGAACTGCTTTTCTAACACACCCCAACACTTACACACAATAATGATGATAAATGCTGACCAAAACTTAATTATATTACTTTTCATTTTACTTCTTTAATAAAACAAGCAAAATGTAATGTTTAGTTATATGACAGCTGTGCATGAACACACACTAGACAAATACAGCTGATGTGAATACATCTCCATTTACAGTCAATTCATGCATTAATTCATTGCTTATTAAAATATATACATTTACTGATAATAGCATAATTAATAAGTAAAGAATTAATAAAAGTAATAATGACAAATAAATGCATATACAAGTCAACAACACACAAAACAAAGCTTTATTCAAATGTATTGATCTAACAATCAGGTATTTACAGTCCTGTTGTCATCTCAACACAGCTGTGCCAATTCTGCAGCTTTATTCTGATCAAGCAGCTGATGAACACCTTCATCATCATGTTCCTCACTGCTGAAGATGATGATGATGATGATGGACCCCTGAACCCCTCAACCTTGGAGCAGGAGTGGGAGAAGATGTGCGGGACAATCTGCTGCTGCAAACATTCATGTGCTCTCCATCAGCAGATTAAAACATTTTACATTTAATTCATGTCAGCATTCTGTTTCTTGCATATTTCATTTCATATTTTTCAATTGCTAATTCTTGTCATGGCTTCATTAGTTTTGTGGTGTGGTGGTCTAAACCACTGAGCTGGTCAGCAGAAGGTTGCTGGTTCAATCTCTGCAGCGTCTCCTCCAGTGTGTCCTTGATCGAGTCACTTGGAAGGAGGAGTGATGGAGGATCTCGTCCATAACACTGAACCATTCCCAGGATCTGCTGTGGCTCTCCATCCTCAGTGCTCACACCAGTCTGAGGACATTCACATCCTACAATAATGCACAAATATAATACAAAAGCAGTCATTTTAACAACACAATGTCATTTGATTTCTGTATTAGAAATAACAAAATGATCTTACTTTATATTTTGTTACTTACTTTATATATATTTTTATTTTGTTTCAGGTTTTCCTCTTTTTTTATCTAACAAATACTGTCGTCAGCTTTTCTTGCAGGTCCTGCTCCACCAAAGCTCTGCAGCAAATGCACAGACATCAAGAATCAGAAAAGTGCTGTAATAAGTCTGTTTAAATTCCAATAATTAAAATAAACTAGACTTTAGATTTAAATAGACTTTGTATTCATTTCTGTAGTATCCTCACTCAAAGCCTTTGATGGCATCATTCCCCAGACATCAGACAAGATTCAAGTTTCCTCTGAGATTTATGTGCTCAAATCTACATTCACATGTTGATGATGTGTTAACTCACTTCTTATCCAATACAAATGTTCCTTAATTTATTAACAATACTAATGGACAAATAAAATAGATTAAACTTATGTGTAGTTACTGTAGATTTGTTTATTTACATTATTTTCATTCATGTAATGTAAAAGTGTTGACAACAGTGAATAGCACACACACATCACTCATAATACGTAATCCAGCACTCATAAGTCATAATATTTGAAGAAGATGTTCGTGTCAGATGTTAAATAAACATTTAGTAAGCATCTTTAAGATGTATATGGTTTAGAATATGTAAATCCACTTTGGAGAATTAAGGTGTGTTTATCCCGTTATCTATACATAATAAATCGTGTTTTTACTGCAAAATCACAACAATAGTGTCTAGCATCTTTACACATTCAGCAGTTTACTCTACAGTAGTTCAACAAATGTATTTTTGGTTTTCAATACTCACATTTGACAGCATCCGCGCCGCTTTTCTCCTCCGTGTTCGATTATGACGTATCCTCTCCCGTGGCCTGCTGGGATAGAAAAGTATCCAGCAAGGAATACTTCAGAATCTGGGCGGAAGCAGTAGGCCATCCGGGAACTCCTCGACTACTTTATGATTACTGAGGTTTCTGACATACTTAATTGCTCGCCTACTGCTTTCCCCTATTATATATTAGGTAAGTAGGCGGTTTCGGACGCACTTTAAGTAGGCGCACGTCCGAATCTCGCGAGAATTAGTACGTCACGCAGGTCATTTTCGCCTACTCTTTTTGCTTCAGACATACTTATTCGCTCGCCTACTGCTTTTCCCCTACTAAATAGTAGAGAAGTAGGCGGTTTCGGACGCAGCCAGTAATCCTGAAGAGCTTGATTAGCTTGTTCAGGTGTGTTTGATTAAGGTTGGAGCTAAACTCAGCAGGACAGTGGCTCTCTAGGACCGAACTTGCCTACCCCTGGTCTAGCCGGAGGATTGTTCTTGTTGTCATCTAGCAACACTGTGACAGCTGCTGTTAAAGAGTGGCAGTAACTTTTGTAGTGGATTTTTTTTTTTTTTTTAAGTTATATTAAACTGTCAGAAAACAAAACAGTTTTTTTTGTTATTATAATAATAAATGTTTTAAGAATTATACAATTATTATTAACTATAATAAATTATTATATTATTATTATCATAAATATTATGGTATAAGGATAATTAAGAAAGTTCATTTCTGAGGGGAAAATAAATAATGTCAAGGCCAATGTAAACTCTACACTGTAAAAAGAATTGTTGGTTTAACTTAAAGTTAAAAAAGATAAGGAGAAGGTGGCTAAGTGCAAAAAAATAAGGTTTTTTTTACAGCTTGATTATATAAATGTTTTGTTTTTTTATTGATGACAAGGACATTTTAAGATATGGAACTTGCAGGATGTAATAATGATACAAAACCCTCTTATATGCCAAAAGACCAAGGAAATTTATTTTTCATGTCATGACCCCTTTAATTTCAAACCCTGTTGTTTGGTATATTGTTTATTATTGGTGCTATACAGTGTATTATTTTTGTTCTGCATATTCCTTTCTTTTCTTTATTCTTAGTTACCTACAGTAGGTGGGATATTGCTTATTATTGGTGCTATACAGTGTATTATTTTTGTTCTGCATATTCTTTTCTTTATTCCTAGATACCTACAATAGGCATCAGGCTACTCACTGCAGAGCCATGGGTGGAGTATAACCTCCAGCTCCCCCTCTCTCGACCTACTGTGTGCCTGATGGGTGGAGCTGCATCCTCCAACTACACCCTAACCCTATCTCTCCACCCATTAAACAGGTTAAGCTCCACCCCTGAAGTCCAGAGAGGTAGAGCTGGAGGTCGTTTTGCTCTGCAGTGAGCACCCCCTAGTGCGTCATGTTCGTAATTGCACTTTCTTCTCACTTCTAAAGGAAGCACTGCCTCTCAGCAAATACCAATGTGTCGAACTGATTCTACCTCAAGAATGTCGGTCACTTTCAGTGTGGGACGTGTCCACGAATTAAATATAAAAGAAATTCGTTGTTCCATGCATCTCCATAGGAATTCAACGATTCGGTAAAGGTGAGTTGTTTTGTTTTTTCGACGTTGTCCAGCATGCTTTCTCGGTGATCACAATAAGCATTCTGCCGCCGTGAGTTTAGCTTGCTATAGAAGTGCTATGACACTTATGAATTCTCAATCTTGTATTGTTTCGATATCCTCTCCTTAACTGAATATTAAAGCTTTTCCCGTATTTCTTTATCAATCTTACTCTGTGTAGGTTAGCACATGATTTCCACCAGCTAAACAGCAGAACACAACTGCCCATGTAACGTTATGCTCCACACTGAAAATGACATGTTTTACTTGCAGCACGTTCCCACAATTACAGTTACAGTGAAACATAGTCGAAAATGCGCAGCTTTGAAGAAGACTTCTAGGTGCGACTTTACAGATTCTAAATTCGTCTCTTTGGGGCCAGTATTGTTACATAGTTAACATTTTAACTGGATACTTGGGCACATGGGAGAAACACAGCAATAGGTGTCGCTGACACGATTCTTACGTGACAATCTGAAAGTCGCTTCTTCCCTTCCAAACTTAATTCTCTCTTGTTTGGGAAGGGTTTCATTGTTTTACAGCGGACTTTCCTTGGTTTATGTCGGTTAGTCGAAGGGTATCTATAATAAATTCTATGGTTGGAGTAGTGCAAGACGCTTGAGGCCTTGAAAAGACCTGGGTTTTTCCTAAAGCGCCCTCCATTTGTTTAAGTTGCGGCAGGCTACAGGTAGAATTGAGAGACGGCAAGCAAACAGTTATGGGTTTCTCGTCATTTAAATAAAACACATGCTTGAGTTAAAGAATGTAAAAAAAAAAAAAAAAAAAAAAAAAAAAAATGTACATAAGTAAAAAGCTCATTTTGAAACATAACTGACTGAATCTCTCATCTTTGTCATCTTTCTCTGTGGCCATTTAAAACATTCCAGCAGTCATTTCCTGAAGTTTGGTGCTTTGAGCTTGTCATATAAAAACACTGTGGTAGTGCGTTTTGCTGGAAAACGTGCACAACCTTCGACCAAAGTTAAAACCAGGTTTTTCTAATCATCCTATTAATTATTTAACACTGCCAGTATAGCTTATACCTGTGCTTGAACCTCTGATGGCTAGAAATGTTATGATAATAATCTGTACAGTTTACACAGGATTACACAGGACTGTGAAAATGTCTGTTACCTACTGTCATGCAGCTACAATTTCAAAGCAATTTAATGATGGCTGCACCCTTTTGTGTTTGACAGACAGCAATGAGATGCCTCTTTAATGGCATGTTTAAATCTCATATGTTTGGACCCGGTTTCACAGACAAGGCTTAGGCTAGATTTAGCCACGATTAGGCCTTAGTTCAATAAGGACATTTAAGTAGCTTTTATAAACATGCCAAAAAAAAAATCTTGAGACAAAACAATGCAAGTTGCTTTCAGTTAAAACGGCTCAAAAATACATGGGGGATGGTTTTGAATATAAGCTGTGGTTTATGTCACACAGAGAAGTGGTGCTCAGCCTCAACACTGTAAAGAGATTGCTGATTACAGTATTTGGTAAAAAATTTACCCCAAAAATCACATTAACTCATGAACATTTGTCTTTATAATATTCTTTTTAATCGTTGACCATTTTCTTTTTAGAAGTACAAATTACAAATCTTGACCTAGAGGTCATGAAGAAGAAAAAAATAACCAAGATCACCAAAGTCCTTTTGTAGACCAAATGGACCAAAGACCATTTGTATCTGTAGCATTGTAAAACATACACAAACTGAAATGCAAAACGGGCCTTAAAAATATAAAATACAGTAAAAGAAAGTGTGTTGTTACATTTTAGTAATTTTGCCAGTCAAAGTTGACAAGCTCTCTGATAAGAAACACCTCAAGGGGTTCAGGCTGATTCTTTTCTTTGGAAAAAGGTGCGACTTTGGTGTGTGGTGTCATCAGAGTATGTTCTCGGAATAAACCTGCAAGCACAACAAAAATACATTATTTTTCAGACCGGTGTTTGCTCTCAAACTTGCTGTATGTACTTTTACATTAAAGGTGCCATAGAACGCAAAAGCTGTAATATAAGTCTGAATGTGTCTGTGAAGTTTCAGCTCAAAATACCCCATAGATTTTTTTTTAATTCATTTTTTTAACTGCCTATTTTGGGGCATCATTAAATATGTGCCGATTCAGGCTGTGGCCCCTTTAAATTCTCGTGCTCCCCGCCCCCAAGCTCGCGACTGCCTTAAACAGCATAAACAAAGTTCACACAGCTAATATAACCCTCAAAATGGATCTTTACAAAGTGTTCGTCATGCAGCATGTCTAATCGCGTAAGTACAGTGTTTATTTGGATGTTTACATTTGATTCTGAATGAGTTTGAGAGTATGCTCCGTGGCTAAAGCTAACATTACACACTGTTGGAGAGATTTATAAAGAATGAAGTTGTGTTTATGAATTATACAGACTAGGGATGTGTCACGATTTTCGAATATTCGATTAGTTGATTTAATTATAGAATATCGAATAGATTGTGCGATTGTCGTCTTAAAAAAATCCTCATGTTTTCAATGGTGACACGTTCATGTAACCAGAGGGTGGCGCGCGCGCTGCCAATAACGCACCTAAAAAGCTGTCAATCAACTCTTAGACAACAGCAGAACATAGACAAGCGTGGCATATAACAGTGACGTCATAATCAATGTTCACACGACACACGTGCCGTCATTCAAGCTGTTCACAATGATATAACGCGTTTAGGCAGCCTAAAATCAATATGGCTTGAGGTAGGCTTGCTGCGATAGTCGGTGTTGCCGGTGTTCAGGAACAACATCGGTATCATCACTTGTCACCGCTCCCGAATTCGCGATAATTTGAAAGTGAAAGTAAAATTCCCTCAGTCATTCATGGTGCGTGTCCACTATAAGGTGCCGGACTGGACAAAAGCGAGGCGAACGCCGCGAGCGAGCGACACTGATAGTCCACTGGCGAAGAGCGAGCGTTTTCAGTTTATTCATGTGGAAGCTCAACGTAGGAATTAATTGAAAGCACTCGCTCTGCTTCGCACTGTTATGAATGGCCGTGCGGATTTTACTTTCACTTATATTAAAGAACATATTAATATGTTTCAGCACATTACAATCATTATATGGCTTGAGTTAAGACAGCATATTCCCCAATGAATTAAACAGTTTATCAATATCATACAGATAGAAAGCGTGAATGGTCTCTCTCCCTCTCTCTGTTTGTGTGTGCGTGTGTGCAGGGGAGGGGTGCGATTTTCGAATAATAATCGAATAATTCCCAGCGATTTTCGAATATTATTTTTGCTTGAAATGCCCATCCCTAATACAGACTGCAAGTGTTTAATGAAAATAACGACGGCTCTTGTCTCCGTGAATACAGTAAGAAAAGATGGTAACTTTAACCACATTTAACAGTACATTAGCAACATGCTAACGAAACATTTAGAAAGACAATTTACAAATATCACTAAAAATATGGATCATGTCAGTTATTATTGCTCCATCTGCCATTTTTCACTATTGTTCTTGCTTGCTTACCGAGTCTGATGATTCAGCTGTGCACAGATCCAGACGTTAATACTGCCTGCCCTTGTCTAATGCCTTGAACATGAGCTGGCATATGCAAATATTGGGGGCGTACATATTAATGATCCCGACTGTTACGTAACAAATCAAATTTACATAAGAAGGAGGAAACAATGGTGTTTGAGACTCACTGTATGTCATTTCCATGTACTGAACTCTTGTTATTCAACTATGCCAAGGTATAGGGCTGGGCGATATATGCGTGTCACACGCATTTCGTCAGTAAAGCCGGTTCCCTGATTACCGCGAAATCGCATGCGATAGATCGCCCAGCCCTACCAAGGTAAATTACATTTTTCATTCTACGACACCTTTAATAAAAGCACTACTAAATCTGATTCTGAATGGACCTACAGGGATGGTACATAATTAGCTGATAACCTTTACATTTAAATAATTAAAGCTTCATTCTTTATAATGCATTCCTGTAGCTCAAAAAGTAGAGCAAGTTGCTAGAATGCTGAAATAATGGACTTGATTTCCAGCGAATGAATACAATAATAAAAATAAATAAAATAACCTAATAAAACTTAAATATAAAACTGTAAAGATGAGATAAGATCCATAGTGGAAAAAAATATATACTAGAATTGATTTGAAATTAGGGTTGTTCCGATTCCGATACTAGTATCGGAAATACCACCGATACCACAAAAATTTCTGGCATCGGTATCGGCGAGTATTTAAACTCACGTACCGATCCGATACCATTTTCTTAAACAATACCTAGTTGTGCCCGCTATCTTTGCTTAACGCAGCAAATCGGAAATCAATTCTTCTTCGCGGCTCAGAATGCAAACACAGGAAGTTGTGCTGTGTTGCCACAAGCAACCACTGTTTAGAGCAGCGGAGAAGTGAAAACGCGCTAGCAGTATGTCTGCTGTTTGGCAGTATTTCAGACCAGTAAAACGGCGACATGTCTCATATGCAATGCTGCAATTTCGAGGGGTGGCACAAGTATTGGCAACTTTAACACAAATAACTTAATAAAGCATTTGAAGACGCGTCACCCCGCGCAACACGATGGTTACATAATGCTGCGTTCACACCAGACGCGAATGAAGCGATAAGCGCGAGTGATTTACATGTTAAGTCAATGCAAAGACGCGAATTGACTTCCTGCGGCGCGATTCGCGTGAATGACGCGGTGCGAATTGAGCGATTCGGGCGTTTGACGCGCTTAAGATGGAGAAGGATGAGGCGTGCCAGCTTCATTCAAACAAAGAGAAAAGTTTTCAAAAGACAAATAAAGATAACCGACAAAATTGTCGGGTTTATTGTTCTGGATGACCAGCTGCTGTCAGTCGTCGAAAACGTGAGATTTTTATTTAACAAAATTGTTTCTGGACTTCAAGTTTTAAATAGATTATTTTCTTATATAATTATATTCTTAGATTTATTTGTTGCACTGTTTTTATAGTTATATTGTAAAACTAATATACCTTTTTCAGTTTACAGTGTTAGATTTGTGGCTGCATTTGAAGTTCTTTTTCACTTAAAATAAATAAATAATATAACTGACAAATGTATGTCAGATAATAAAAATACTCTAGTTCACTGTATGTTTTTGTTCTTGTTTTATTAAGGGATAAGTCTGAAGCACACCATAAATAATTCTATCAATTCATACAGGGCTAGTAGTGTGTGTATATATATATATACCCAGGTATCGGATCGGTACTCGGTATCGGCCGATACCCTGAGCTCAGGTATCGGAATCGGTATCGGGAATGGAAAAGGGGTATCGGAACATCTCTATTTGAAATACATTTATTTTGTGCTAAGTGTACTACAAAAACATTTACATATTTATGTGCTTAAAGGTGCCCTAGAATTAAAAATTGAATTTATCTTGGCATAGTTAAATAACAAGAGTTCAGTACATGGAAATGACATACAGTGAGTCTCAAACACCATTGTTTCCTCCTTTTTATATAAATCTCATTTGTTTAAAAGACCTCCAACGAACAGGTGAATCTCAACATAACACCGACTGTTACGTAACAGTCGGGGTGTACGCCCCCAATATTTGCATATGCCAGCTCATGTTCAAGCATTAGACAAGGGCAGGCAGTATTAACGTCTGGATGTGCACAGCTGAATCAGACTAGGTAAGCAAGCAAGGACAACAGCGAAAAATGGCAGATGGAGCAATAATAACCGACATGATCCATGATATCATGATATTTTTAGTGATATTTGTAAATTGACAATCTAAATGTTTCGTTAGCATGTTGCTAATTTACTGTTAAATGTGGTTAAAGTTACCATCGTTTCTTATTGTATTCACGGAGACAAAACTTTATTTTAATATTTTAAACACTTGCAGTCTGTATAATTCATAAACACAACTTCATTCTTTATAAATCTCTCCAACAGTGTGTAATGTTAGCTTTAGCCACGGAGCACTATCAAACTCATTCAGAATCAAATGTAAACATCCAAATAAATACCATACTTACGCGATTAGACATGCTGCATGACGAACGCTTTGTAAAGAACAATTTTGAGGGTTATATTAGCTGTGTGAACTTTGTTTATGCTGTTAAAGGCAAGAGCGAGCTCCGTGGGCGGGGAGTGTGAGCATTTAAAGGGGTCGCAGCCTAAATCGGCTCATATTTAATGATGCCTCAAAATAGGCAGTTAAAAAAATGAATAAAAAAAAATCTATGGGGTATTTTGAGCTGAAACTTCACAGACACATTCAGGGGACACCTTAGACTTATTATTTTACATCTTTGAAAGGTGCCGTAGAACGTCTTTTTAATTTATTTGTGTACTACAAAAACATTTACATATTTATGTGCTTAATAAAAATATCCTGCAATTGTTCTTTTGGTATATAAACTGGTATACTTAAAGTCTGCTAAATTGGAACAACTAATTTTGTACTTAATGCACTTTAATTGTGCAGAAGTAGTGCTGATGTTCAACTAAAGATATACTTAAGTATATTTGTGCTAAAGTGGAACTATTGCAAGTATACTTTAGGTACACTTTTAATATCTTGCATATCTTGCTCAGAGATCACACAATCCTTATTAATAGTGTTAAAACACATTTTAGGCGAAATATTAAGAAATGTGCATTGTACAATAAAGAAGTACTCCAAATAAAGTTTAATTATAATTTTATATCAGTAAGATATGTCAATAAATATGTTAATGGATTTGAAGTATACTATGTATGAAATAAATGTATTTTAAATAGATTTTGGTATAGGTTGTCTTTTTACTAGGGATATGATGTTGTAATAAGTACATTATGGTGTTTATAGTTAAAAAATCAAGAACACATACACTGATGGATGATTGTTTAAAAGCATTTTAACTCTTAACTCTGCTGCTTGGTTTAATTGCCAGGTACATTATATTATGTTTGCCTGCTTAACTAGCGCTATTCACCTTTTTAGATGTTATTAATGACTGCAATCCCAAGAATAGACTCTAAAATATACCTCCGACTTTGCAGACGACATTATCCAGACCACAAACTTGAAAATAAAACAAAAGATGGCTTAACTCAGTTTTCTTCAGTATTTCACGTTAGCTCACTGCTAACGTTGTTACATCTGCCTAACTAGCTAACTTGTGATAATGAGGCAGCAGAGCATACAAAAGTTATGTAGTAGTTTACTTAGGCTAATTTTGATGACGTTAACCTACCAGTTGATGGTATCACCATTATGACAGCAATGAAAAATCTCCAACACACACCTCCGAGCCCGATGTTGCAGTTGACATTATCCAGATCACAAACCTGAAAATAAATCAGAACATGTACTTGAAAATATTGTTTAAAAACCCCACTTAATCAGTGGTGTCGTCTATCTTACTTTTCAACTGTATTTAACGTTAGTTAGCTGCTGTTAACGTTAAGTTACCGACAACTCCGCCTGTGAAACTAACTTAAATTAAGCGGAACACACAAACGTTATGTTGGTTTTACTGAAGATTATTTTGGCCAAGATAGGTTAACTTAACTTACTCACTAGTTAGTTATCACCGTTATGACAGTGATCCGGCCGACAATCAGTCAGAAAAAAGGTACCAAAACCCTTCCGACGTGAAAAACGACATGATTAATCATGTTAGTTTGCTGTTATCATTATAAGTGAGAACATTTGGAAATGTTTGTTTTTACATAAAATATAAATAATACTAACCTTTTTGGTGAGTTACTGGTACATCTTTTATCCAATTACCACCACTTCCACCATACAAATTAAAAAAAAAGAAATCTCTCTTGCCATTGGTCAGTTTTTCACGGTCAAGTTCACTAGTGTAAATGGATTTACAGTAGAATTACAGTAGTGACCATATATTTACCATAATCCATTGCTGTTTACAGTTTTTACACTATCTTACTGATACTTATTACAGTAAAATACTGTTCAAATTACAGAAATCTGTTACAGTGAATACATAAACAACAGATTTGGGACTGATACCTCTAAGGTCATGCATGTGTTATAAAAAGCTTAATTGAAAATTAATGGTAATTGTTAATAGAGGTAGACCAATACATTAGTGTTACTGTTTAGTTAGCACCAATAATTGTTTTTTTGGAACTATCAGTATCACACGTTGCTATCTGTGTTTATAATAAACTCATTTAAGCCTTGCTAATTTTAAACATTGATGAGCAAGATGCGAAAGAGAACTCGCACACGCTGTGAGAAGATTTGTGTACGAGCTCATACGAAGCTTAAAACGGAGTTCTCTTTCAAGTCTTGCGCTTGAACGGACAAATTCACACACACATTATGCCAACAAGCCCATTTTGGCGAGTATCCTAGCAAACATAGTTGGACAGATTTGGAACTACTTAAGGTTGAGTAAATCCCTTTAAGCTGAAACCATTAGTTGGCCTACATCACCTTCCAGGTGGGTTGATCATATATCTTCACCAGGGTGACTCTTTGTGAGTCGTTACAAATGTCTTTCCCTCATTGGTAAGGGTTCCACACCGTTGGCTGAAGTTGGTCCTCCTCTGGGTTTTTTTCGGCCAATTCGACATGTTGAATCGGCGTCAAAGCTCATCGGTCATTCGGGCTGTCTGATCATTCTGATTGGCTGTTCAGCTACTGCCACCTGCTGGTACAGAAAGACATTTCTTCTTACGCAGGTGCAGAATGGATGTGCTACTTGGCCGTCGGGTGTCGAGCGTCGGTTTGGTGTGTCAGGGCAACTTTGGACCCAGATGCTGCTGACGTGAGCCAACTCCGCAGTCTGCTTTCGTCGCCACTAGCCGGGCTTAAGTTGAGAGGCTTGGACTCAGGTGTCACACACTCCAACCATTTTGCTGATTATTGCAACAAAAAATTCCCATGAAATCACAAACGCACCACCCACTGGTCCTTACTGGTGGAGAAGTGAAGCATTTACTTCTTTTACTACTTTACTGCATTTACTACTTAAGTATTTGTTTTAGTGACAACATGTATTAACTCTTCTCATCTGGCCGGTCATCCTTATTGGTGTGACCTGTGTAAGTTTCATGTGGGCTGCAAAAGGAAAAAAGTGTGGGGTGGACAGGGCAAGCTAATTTAATTAAAGGTTAAAGGTTTGTTTTTCTTTTCTTAGTTTGTGTTTTAATATAAATCATTAGCTTTGTTGTTATGTTAGTGTTGTTAATAATTTCCACACTGCTCTTTGATACAGTCACCAGCTGGTGTGCCCAGGTTGACCACTAGAGGGCACTCTTTTCCTGACCTTTGCCACTCAGCCAAAAACTTCCCATTCCCATAATTCTTTGACTCATCATCATTGCATTCAGCTGTGCATAATTACTGTGTTTGTGTCAGCCTATTTATGCCATGTTCTCTCTGTTCTTTCTCATCAAGGTTTTGTAGTTTTTACACTGCACATCTGAGCACTCTCTCTTGTCTCTTGGTTTTTGTGGAGTTTTTGATGTATTTAGATTACTTGCAGTTAGACTTACTTGCACTTAGACTTTACTTGTATTTAGACTACGATTCTGGATTTCCAAATAAATCTGCGCTTGGATCTAAATCAAGTCTCAGAGCAGATTCTGTGACAGAAAACCCAGTTGTTTCCCCAGCCACTAAGGAGTGGAGGACATGACGTGATAACTTGACTGCCCTACGGCAACAGGGAATGGAGGTTGGGTGGTCTAGCTTCGCTATTTTGGACTTTGTTGGTGGGGCTGGAGTATAATGATTCAGATCTTATAGAGATTTTTAATGAATGCTTGGACTACCCTTTGCCTTCTTGGGAGGTGAAGGAAGTTATGACTCTAGGTTTTTGGGCTTTATTGGCTAAATCCCAAATGGCACACTTCTAGGCACTTTTGGTCTTGTGGACTTAAAATGGCTGCCACGTGCACGTGTCTGTTAAGTCCACAAGACCGTAGGGTGTCCTATTCATCATTTTAGGTTCGCGAGCACCCCCCTTTGCAGCCACTATGCACCCTCGATGAACACTTCAGCTGAGCCCACACGTTTGCGAGCTATGCAGAGGCATATTACCCGGCAAAGCGGCATTATGTCATGAAAGTGCCAACTCGAGACCAGTGCCATCTAGCCCACCGGCTTCAGCGCTCTCAAGCCTGCCGGTGCTGTCTGTCCCAGAGGTCGTTCCCTTGTCCTCTGTATTCCCCGTTATGGCAATGGCCAATTTGTTTGTTAGGGCCACATACTGCCCGTCTGCTCCAGAGCCCGCCCCAGCCCGTGAGTACGCTCCAGCATCTGCTCTAGTCAATGAGTCTGCTCCAGAATCTGTTTCTGCAGAAAAGACTCTATTCCAGAGCTCACTCCAGCCCATGAGACTGCTCTAGCCAAAGAGTCTACTCCAGAGGCCACTCCAGCCCATGAGTTTGCTCCAGTCCATGATTTTTTTTTTTTTTTTTTTTGGCTGCCCAGCTGTGACCAAGGAGATCACCCCTGAATTTACTGTAGTCTTTGATACGACCAAGGAGGTTGCCCCAGAACTTCCTGCTTGACCGCAGAGATTGTATGTGAACTTCCCATCTGTCTCGATGTGACCACAAATGTCATACCTAAGCTTCCTGGTTGTTTCGACGCAACCCCAGAGGTTGTACATGAACTGCCTGCCTGCCTCAACATGACTAAAACGGTCGTTCACAAACTTCCTGTTAACCAGAGACGCTGCTGACCCAGTTATGTCCATGGTGGACACCCTCAAACTACCTGACTGTTTTGACATGGCCCTTGTGGCCAACACTAACCTCTCTGCACCTTGTGTTTCAGTTTTGCCTGTTCAGCTGTGTTGGCTTTTAGTTCTGCCAGATCTGCCGTGGGAGACTTCAAGCCTGTCTACTCAGCTGTGGTGGTGGGTCTTCATGTCCATCTCTGCTGCTGTGGTGGTCATCTACTCTGCCGTGGGGATCTTTAAGCCCATCCGTGCTGCTGTGGTTGTTGCTCAGCAAGCAATTTTATGTCTATTAGACGTCTAATAGCCGTCAAAACATAGCCCGGCCGTCTAGGCTAAAACAAGGCAAAATTTGGGCTGTCAGTGAAAATCTAATAGACGTCTAACCATAACCCAAAAATAGACTAGTCATCAATTAGACGACTACATATATATGTCTAATAGACGGTGAATATGCATCTAGGCTAAAATAAGGCTGAATTTGGGCTGTCAGTGAAAATCTAATAGACGTCTAACCATAACCCAAGAGTAGACTAGTCATCAATTAGACGACTATTAGACAACTACATATTTATGTCTAATAAAGACGGTTAATACGGGTCTAGGCTAAAATAAGACAAAATTGGGGCTGTCAGTGAAAATCTAATAGACGTCTAACTATAGCCTAAAAATAGACTAGTCATCAATTACACTACTAATGAATGATTACATCTATACATGCAATAGACAACTAAATAATGACTAAAGGATTCTTTTCACTTAAATATAACAGGTTCTCATAAATGACAATCCGCCCAAACAAATTAAATATAAAAGGTTTTATTTAGAAAAAGAACTCAAGATAATGCACAGTGATGAAAAAAAATAATAAATTAAATTTTACAAATACAATACAAAATATAGCTGCAAGCAGCAATTACGGGGCCAAGCACAAAAACGGCACAAGAAGCAAGCCAACACGACTGGGAGCATCAGGCTAACTGCAGCAGTGAGCAATTAAAGACCTATTAACCTGTTAACCAGCACTGGCACGCCGACGCACCAAAGCTTCTTTGTTTAAATTAGCTCAAATTTACTGTTAGATTTAATATAATTACCTTGACAAACTATACATCATTAAAAAGATCTAAGACTCCAGCTTCAATTTTTAATCTTTATTTTACTCTCAACATCGTATAGTGACCGTTATTTGTTAATATGCGTCGGGAGTTATGAATATGAGAAACGGAGTCGTTACCTTTTCATTGAAATATGAGCGTCAGCTTCAGCCATTGAGAAAAAAACTCTGTACGATCATCAAGTAAAAACTCCACAAAATAACATCCCTCGGGGCTTTTAGCTTAAAAGCATGCACATTTGGAGAAATATTGATGCACTGTCATACGTTTATGTCAATTTTCTATACAGAGGAGTCATATTTATTCAATTTTTACCCAAAACGCGCTGTTTTCATCATATGAGCGCTGTATACACTGACTACTGTGTGTCCAAATCATACCCGAAGCCGGAGGGCGCTCTGTGCACCTTTAGTCCACAAATAACACAGCATGAACAAGAGGCAATCATGTGACATACACGGGACTAACAGAGGCTACCAGACATCGCTATAATCATTGATATAAACATACAGAACGTCACTTTTGAAAGTAATAAATACACGATTGTGACGATATGTGGTTTATCTGTGTTATTCACGCCATGTCAGGTATTCATAATAGTAGATTATATTTATAATGCAATGCTAATCGAGATAGCTTTTCTCATTGTGCAGAATAGCCTAAAATGATATATTTTCTGTCTGATTTTTGATCCAAAGCCACATCACATCAAAGAAGGTTATTTAAAACAATCGACTAGTAAGTTTGGAGAAAAAACGTGGTTTTAATCTTATAAATTGTCATGTTTTGTTGGTGTGCTAAGCTAATATGCTAACGAGCCCAGATATGCACCTGTTCTAATCTAAAGCTAATGCAAATAAATAATTCTTAATAGTAAAGCTCACTTTTTTTCTCTCTTTTTTTTCCAAGAAGGGCATTAGATACAGTTTGAAAGAAGATGAAGTGAGAAGTTTGGTGAATGAAATGAGGGATTAAATCATCTTGAATAGAACATCAGTAATTATAATAGAGACAAAAGAAAAGAATAATAAGAGCCATAAGCTGGCTGGAGAGGTGTGAATGTGTTCAGGGAGACTGAAACTGAATGGGGCACTTAGCACCACAAACACAATATCGACAATACCCTTGAATAGATGACAATAAACATCAGTTAACATTTTAGAGTCCTTTCTAAATAAAGTCTCATGACATGGTCTTGAGAAACATGTAATAAAACTCAGAGTTTTAAACCTATCATCTTCAGATTTGAAATATAACATGGTCAGACATGTGGCTTTAGCTGCAGTGCATTTCTAGATTGCCACAAGGCCAACTTCACTTTCATTTTCATAAATATATTTCATAAAAATAAATTTCTAATAACTTTTCAAAATTTCAAAGCTATTTTAAACTATTTTCTTCTTTGTGACAATAATTAATTATGAGTTTACCATAAACTGCAAAGTGTCTGCTTTCAAATGAGACCTTACTTATGCTTTTAGTGCAAAGGGTTCATGAACTGTATCTGTTTTAGTTTGGGTATGTCATTTTTTGGGATTTTCCAAAAGCGGGGGTGCTGGCTAACAGGTTAAGATCATTTTAGGCAAAAGAGCTGAAAAATGATCAAAAATGAGGATTTACTGGTTCATCACTTTCGACCAATTGGTGGCGCTGTGTCCAAATTGTTGTGGTATGGTCAGAGTGAGGTGACAATGACACTTGCAAAGTTTGGTGTCAATATGTCAAAGCACTGAAGAGATACAGCTTCAAGTGTCGTTTTTGCATCATGCCTCAAATTCTTTGCTCTGTTATACAAAAACCGTTTGACATATGGACTTGAAATCCATAACTTTTTGTCGGCATGGTCTGAAGATGACACGGTTCAATTTTGGTGAAAATCGGAGCAACGGTCTAGGAGGAGTTCGAAAAAGTATGTTTTTAAAGAAAAACAATATGGTGGACAGGAAGTTCAGCTGACTATAGCAAATTTGATATCCGTGTTCTCGGCATGACCCAAGGAATCTACTGAGACCAGTTTCATTACAATTGATTAATATATTCAAACGTTATTAACATTTTTGTAAATTTCATAATAACTTTTGACCACAAGGTGGCGCTGGTCCGAAACTTCTCAGGCTCCTTCAGGGCATTGTGCTGATGACCCATACCAAGTTTCGTAACGATACTTGAATGCGTTCATAAAATACAGCATTTTAGCACAAAATTCAAAATGGCCGACGGCCAAAATGGTTGAAATGGGAAAATTGGATATCATTCGACTCGGCATGACTGCCCGAATCCAACGAGACCAAAGTTATGATTTTTGGACAAACCCATCGGAAGTTATAAGTGAAAATATACATTTTTCATATTTCCGCACCAGTAGGTGGCGCTGCTCCGAAACACTGCATGATGCCTCAGGTCATGCTTGTGATGACATGTACCAAGTTTTTGTCTGAATAAGATAAAGCGTTGCGGAGATACAGCTTCAAGAGTGTGTTTTACATCATGCATCAAATTCATTGCTCCAGTATACAAAAACAGTTTTACATATCGACTTGAAATCCATAACTTTTTGTCGGCATGGTCTGAAGATGATACGGTTCGATTTTGGTGAAAATCGGAGCAATGGTCTAGGAGGAGTTCGAAAAAGTAGGTTTTTAAAGAAAAACAATATGGCGGACAGGAAGTTCAGCCAACTATGGCAAATTTGATATCTATGTTCTTGGCATGAACCAACGAATCAAATGAGACCAGTTTCATTACAATGAGTTAAAAAAGTTAAAAGTTATTAGCATTTTTGAAAATTTTGTTATAACTTTTGACCACAAGGTGGCGCTGTTCCGAAACTTTTCAGGCTCCTTCAGGGCATTGAGCTGATGAGCCATACCGAGTTTCGTAAAGATACGCTAATGCGTTCGTAAAATACAGCAGTTTAGCACAAAATTCAAAATGGCCGACGGACAAAATGGCTGATATGGGAAAATTTGATATCAGTCGAATCGACATGATGCCCCGAATCTAACAAGACCAAATTTATGATTTTTGGACAAACCCATCAGAAGTTATAAGCAAAAATGACAATTCTTCATATCTCTGCACCAGTAGGTGGCGCTGTGCCGGAACACTGCATGATGCCTCAGGTCATGCTTGTGATAACATGTACCAAGTTTGGTCTGAATACGATAAAGCGTTGTGGAGATACAGCCTTATGTGTATATTTGCAAGCGCTACGTACAATTCGTTCGCTTGTTTTATGAAAACGGTTTGAGGAATTGACTTGAATTCCATAACTTTTTCTTGGCATGCTCTGAAGATGATCTGGTTAAATTTTCGTGAAAATCGGAGTAACGGCCTAGGAGGAGTTCGAAAAAGTACGTTTTTCAGAAAATTCAAAATGGCGGAAAAATTCTCATGACGGAAAATGACGTCATATAGTGCATTCGATTCGTCTTGAGCCAAGGACTCAGGGGAAAAAAGAATTTTGTTTCTAGCCCTTACGGTTCAAAAGTTATTAACATAAACATAAGTGCAACTTTGGACAGCTGGTGGCGCTAGAGGGATTGAGTTAGAGACTCCAAATTTGCTATGGACAAAGGTCAGACTGTCCTCTAACTGTGTGCCAAATTTCACAACTTTCCCGCAAGCGGTTCTATGGGCTGCCATAGACTTCAAGAGCGGAAGAAGAAGCGGAAGAATAATAATAAGCGTACGGAACGCCAACAATAACAATAGGTGCCTAAGCACCTTCGGTGCTTGGCCCCTAAATATAGCTGCAAGCAGCAATTATGGGGCCAAGCACAAAAACGGCACAAGAAACCAGCCAACACGGCTGGGAGCATCAGACCAACTGCAACAGTGAACAATTAAAGACGTATTAAGATCATTTTAGGCATAAGAGCTGAAAAATTATCAAAAATGAGGATTTACTGGTTCATAACTTTCGACCAATAGGTGGCGCTGTGTCCAAATTGTTGTGGCATGGTCAGAGTGAGGTGACAATGACACTTCCAAAGTTTGGTGTCAATATGTCAAAGCACTGAAGAGATACAGCTTCAAGAGTCATTTTTGAATCATGCCTCAAATTCTTTGCTCTGGTATACAAAAACGGTTTGACATATGGACTTGAAATCCATAACTTTTTGTCGGCATGGTCTGAAGATGACACAGTTCAATTTTGGTGAAAATTGGAGCAACGGTCTAGGAGGAGTTCGAAAAAGTAGGTTTTTAAAGAAAAACAATATGGCGGACAGGACGTTTAGCTGACTATAGCAAATTTGATATCTATGTTCTCAGCATGACCCAAGGAATCTACTGAGACCAGTTTCATTACAATTGGTGAATACAGTCAAAAGTTATTAGCATTTTTGTAAATTTTGTTATAACTTTTGACCACAAGGTGGCGCTGTGCCGAAACTTCTCAGGCTCCTTCAGGGCATTGTGCTGATGACCCATACCAAGTTTTGTAAAGATACGTTAATGCGTTCGTAAAATACAGCATTTTAGCACAAAATTCAAAATGGCCGACGGCCAAAATGGCCGAATTGGGAAAATTGGATATCATTCGACTCGGCATGATTCCCCGAATCCAACGAGACCAAATTCATGATTTTTGGCCAAACCCATCAGAAGTTATAAGCAAAAATATCCATTTTTCATATCTCCACACCACTAGGTGGCGCTGCACCGAAACGCTGCATGTTGCCTCAGGTCATGCTTGTGATGACATGTACCAAGTTTGGTCTGAATACGATAAAGCGTTGTGGAGATACAGCCTTATGTCTATTTTCGCAAGCACTACGTACAATTCGTTCGCGTGTTTTTCGAAAACGGTTTGAGGAATCAACTTGAATTCCATAACTTTTTGTCGGCATAGTCTGAAGATGATCTGGTTCAATTTTCGTGAAAATCGGAGTAACGGCCTAGGAGGAGTTCGAAAAAGTACGTTTTTCAGAAAATTCAAAATGGCGGAAAAATTTTCGTGACGGAAAATGACGTCATATAGTGCAATCGATTCGTCTTGACCCAAGGAATCAGAGGAAAAAAGAATTTTGTTTCTAACCCTTACGGTTCAAAAGTTATTTGCATAAACATAAGTGCAACTTTGGACAGCTGGTGGCGCTAGAGGGATTGAGTTAGAGACTCCATATTTGCTATGGACAAAGGTCAGACTGTCCTCTGTGTGCCAAATTTCACAACTTTCCCGCAAGCGGTTCTCTGGGCTGCCATAGACTTCAAGAGCGGAAGAAGAAGAAGAAGAAGAAGAAGAATAAAAAAAAAATAAAAAAAAAAGAACGCCAACAATAACAATAGGTGCCTCCGCACCTTCGGTGCTTGGCCCCTAAATATAGCTGCAAGCAGCAATTCGGGGCCAAGCCCCAGAAGGGGCAGTAGCGCAATACGGAGCAGGAAGAGCAAAAACAGCAGAAATTGAATGTACATGCAAAACAGCTGGTTCAGAAGGACAGGTGGAAATGAAATGAAAATCAATAGAAGTTCAGAGAATGAACATGGAATGAACTAAAAACACTTGTATCTCATTCAAGAGGAATAAAGATTAGTACAATGCTTATTTGGATAAAAAAGGTATCAAAATGACTCATTACACACAATTGTATAAAGGTACCCCACACAGGATTCGAACCCACGACCTCCAGGACCAATGTCCATTTCTCATCTGATTGCACCACTGTGCAGGTGAATGTTGGCACACCTGTCGAAGTTCATTAGTTCATGTGAAAATGAACTCAAAATGAAGAATTTTTATAAAACTGCACTGAATGTTATATTTAATAACTACTTTAAATCATTCTGCAGCTCATTATGCTGTAGCGCAATACAGAGCAGGAAGAGGAAAAACAGTAGAAAATGAACAAACATGAAACAGCTGGTTCAGAATTACGGGCGAGAATGAACTCAGAATGTGCATAAGCTTAGATGAAAATGAACACAGCATGAAACAAAAAGCATTTATTTCTAATCCAAGAGGCAGTAAAGGAATCAAAACACACTATTTCATAAAACCACTCCACCTGGGATTCGAACCCACTATCTTTGGGTACAGGGATCTTCAGGTAACTGGCTTTACACATTGAGCTACTTGAGGATGCACATTCAACAGGCTGTGGAAGAGAACTTTAGTGTAACAAAGAATTCACAAAAAAAGCATTACTTAGAATGCTAACCATATTAGCATGCTAAGCTAACTTAATGCTAATGAAGCTCATGGTTAAATTGATAACTGAAGATCCACATTAAAGAGAATGACAACTGGTTAGCATGCTAAGCAATTAGCATGCTAAGCTAACTAGCATAAGACAACAAACACAAGCAAGGTCACATTCAGTGACGAATATCTCGGGAATGGTAGCAAATATCAAAAATCCGTTCAGTCATTTCTGTGCGGCTCGGTCCAAAGATCATCTGAGCTGATTTTGTACAAAATTGACCAAAATTTGTAGGAGGAGTAGCGAAAAAACTGTTTTTCATTTACTTCAATATAGCAGACAGGTACATTTAAGGAAAATGACAAATGATACATTGTCGGAATCGGTATAAGCCAGGGAATAAAATGACATAAAGCATACACATTTTGGAAAGTGTTTTCAAAAGTTATAAGCGTTTTTGCAACAATCATTACATCTGTGGAACAGTAGGTGGCGCTGTGCTGAAACTTCTCAGCTACCTTCAGGACCTTCTAAAGGTCATACATACCAATTTTTGTGAAGATATGTCAAATTGTTTAAAAGATATTGCAATTTATGACAAAATTCAAAATGGCGGACACGTGATTCATTCAATATTGACAGAATCTGTATCGTCGGATTCGGCATGATCCAAGGAATCCATAGACACCAAGATCTTGATTTTCTGACAAACTGTTCAAAAGTTATTAGCCAAAATAGCCATTTTTCATATCTCATGACCTGTAGGTGGCGCTGTTCCCAAGTTTGGCATAGACCCTCAGACCATGGTTCTGATGAAGCGTGCCAATATTTGTTTCAATTGCTCAAAGTTTGGCCGAGATACAGTCTCTATACTAATTTTGGGTCAACCTCGTTAACTTCGTGACATCATAACTTTTGAACAAAGATGAATAAAAAAATCTGTTCAGTCATTTCTGTGCGGCTCAGTCCAAAGATCACCTGATCAAAGTTTGGACAAAATTTGACAGAATTTGAAGGAGTAGTAGCGAAAAAACGGAATACTGTACTTTTCAAAATGGCCACTACTGTAATGGGCGGAGACTTAATGTAAGATGTTGAGTAGCATCAGCATAACGAGATGAATCAGATGTACTAAATTACATTTTTCTAGAGCAAATGGTTCAAAAGTTATAACCTTTAGAATAGTGAATTTTTGAACTAGTGGTGGCGCTATAGAGTTGGTTCTAGAGACTCCAAATTTGGTCCAATCACTATTCATGAGCATCTCTACAATTGTGCCAAATTTCATCATTTTCTCATGTTCCGTTGATAGGGCTGCCATAGACTCCCATTCGGGAGGAAGAATAATAATAATAAGAAAACGTACAATTACAATAGGGGCTACAGCCCCTTCGGGGCTTGGCCCCTAATAAACATTAAAAGAAAATTACAACGGGTAACAATAAAAATATAAAACATTGACAAAAAAAAAGTTAAATAAAAAATGTTAACAATATTTTTTTGGTTTATAAAACAACCTGATTAATTTTCAGTTCCATAAATTCCATGTTTTATGTAAAGCACTTTGAATTACCTTGAACATTGTTGTTGAAATGTGCTATACAAAATAAACTTGCCTTGCCAAATCAAAAACTCATATTTTTATTTCATAATGATCAAAAGATTAAAAGATATACAAGGCTTCCATAACAAATAATAGTAGGGCGCACAGGTTTCATGTTTACCCCCTTGTATTTAGATACTTTTAGGGCACAAGGAAACACTAATCTAACCACGTTTTACTGAGTCTGCACTGTTACCCACGGTTCCTACACATAATGTACATAAATAATAAACACATGTCAAAATGAAAAACACAGATACTTACAAGACCAAAAGCAGGAAAGTATTTGCTTTAACATTTGCTGTTGCTTGCTCTCCGTCTCCAACAGTTGTAAAATGCGGAAATGTTTATCGCGAGATCTGGCAACAGTGATCGAGAACTAACGGTCAAGTCTCGCGTTGCCAGTGGTCATGTCTCAGTAGAGCCACAGTTGCCATCTAAAATTACTTAACACTATTTTGGTTACACTCATTGCTGGTCTGAATCAGGGCTATAGCCAAGCTGTAAAAACTAGACTATAGATTGCCTCGATTTCGCCGGGTGGACTAAAAGCAGGCTACACATAGCCTATCTAATTCAGAGCTAAATCGTGACTACATATAGACCATGTCATGAAATGCCACTTAAATCTTGTAGAAATCACTGACATTGCGAACATGATGAGATATCAACCATCTCAAGCACTTCCTGTCCAAAAACTACAATAAATCAGGATTGACTATAGGTGGGCTACAAATAGCCGGTCTGACTACGAGCTAAATTGTGGCTACGCACAGCCTACACAATATAACATGTCAAAGATGTGAAACCAAACACCTTGTAATCACTGTTGACTTCACTTACATGATGCACTATCATACAACTCGCAAGTTATTTTGGCAAAAATGACATGTAACCAAATGAAAGATTATTTTGGCTAAAAGTGGGTTACACATAGCCGGACTATATCGGGTCTATAGTTAACCGAGACGGTGAAATGACGGTTATTGCTTGCTGGGTGGATACCATGGTGGTAGAAAATGGATAAACGGCTTGAATATTCAATTCCTACATGTGGGCGGGCACGAAAAGCCCCTTTCGCTGATTTTCACTAGCTGGTGTGCCCAGGTTGACCACTAGAGGGAAGTCCTTTCCTGTCACAGTCACTAGCTGGTGTGCCCAGGTTGACCACAAGAGGGCAGTCCTTTCTTGTCACAGTCACTAGCTGGTGTGCCCAGGTTGACCACTAGAGGGCAGTCCTTTCCTGACCTTTGCCACTCAGCCATGAAATTCAGTTTCCATAATTCTTTGTCCAGACTCATCATCATCATTGCATTGAGCTGTGCATCATTACTGTGTTTTGACCTTGCCTGCCTGTCTCATACCAGTCCGTGTACATTGTGTACATTCATTTTTCAATTTAAAATTGAAAGTAGAAAAATTAGAAAACAATGCATTTATTCGTTTTTCATTTTTCAAAAAAAAAAAAAAGAAAAAAAAAAAATTCAGCTTGATTTTATGTTTTTAGGTTCAGGGGTAGAAAACGGATAAACGGCTTGAATATTCGATTCCTACATATTGGCGGGCATGAAACGCCCCTTTTGCTGATTGGTCAACCAAAGATCAACCCGTGCCGCTTTGTTCTTCCACAGTTCCGTGCAACATAATAATAGTCTTGCTCTGTAGTTGGACGGATTCTTAAAGTGTTTATAACAATCTCTCTCTCATCAAACAACTGATGAGAGATGAGAGAGAGAGATTGTAATAAACACTTTAAGAATCCATCCAACTATAGCGGAGGACTACTATTCTGTTGCATGGAACTGTGGAAGAATTCATGGGTTGATCTTTGGTCGACCAATCAGTGGAAAGGGGCATTTCATACCCGGCCACATGTGGAAATCGAATATTCAAGCCGTTTATCCATTTTCTATCCCTCAACCTAAAAACATAAAATCAAGCCAAATTGTAGTAAAAAAAAAAAAAACCTAATAAATGCATTTTCTCATTTTTTAAAATTTATTTATTTATTTATTTATTTTCAATATTAAATCAAAAAATTAATGAAACCAACATGCACAGACCCTGGTCATTAATTTATTTATTTTACCCATAGTTGGTTAATGTAATAACCCTCACTATGCTAAATCCAGCCCCAATTTTAACTGATTGGTGAGTCAAACTCCTACTTCTGATAAGGAACTTTTTCCTTTTCTTTCATTAAAGGAACACTCCACTTTTTTTGAAAATAGGCTCATTTTCCAACTCCCCTAGAGTTAAACAGCTGAGTTTTACCGTTTTCGAATCCATTCAGCCGATCTCCGGGTCTGGCGGTACCACTTTTAGCATAGCTTAGCATAGTTCATTGAATCTGATGAGACCAATAGCATCTCATTCAAAAAATTACCAAAGAGTTTCGATATTTTTCCTATTTAAGGCTTGACTCTTCTGTAGTTACATCGTGTACTAAGACCAACGGAAAATGAAAAGTTGCGATTTTCTAGGCTGATATGGCTAGGAACTATACTCTCATTCCGGCGTAATAATCAAGGAATTTTGCTGCCGTACCATGGGTGCAGCAGGCGCAATGATATTACGCAAAATTTGAAGTGCCCTCTGTAGTGATCATTGCAGCAGCATCTGTGACCATAAGGGAGAAAATGGAAGTCCTTCTGTGTGGATTGTCAGTCAATTGACCTTGTTGGACTGTTGCTTTGTGTCGGCAGCTTGTGATGGTACTCAAAGGCCTGGTGTTGTGCTGTATGGGCTCTGTTGTTTCTCTGCCTTTCAGACAGTATAGCTTTTGATAAATCCTGCCACAATCTGCATAGTAAAATTGTCCTTAGAAAAAATTTCAAGTCTCTCAAGTGTTTTGAACTTTCCAACAAGAAGCATAGCACTGTGTGCTGTGACTCCATGTTGCTTCAAGCGCATCATTCTGTGCTTGTACAACTCTGTATTGAGGCCTTTCATATTATTATTATTATTATTATTATTATTATTATTATGGCTGTCGATTTAATGTGTTAATTAGACTAATTAGTTACGGTAAAACATAACACGTTAATTTTTAACAAAATTTTCATATTAATAAAAAAAATAAAGGTATAGTTCACCCAAAAATGAAATTCAGTTTCATTTACTCAACCTCATGGTCCAAAAGTTCATGTGTAAAAATTTCTTTGTTGAATCGAATTAAATATTTATTTCTGAAGCTACTTTTTGTAATGTCTATTTGATGCTTAAAGCTGCAGTCTGCGATTTTTGGCCCTCTAGTGGTTAATAAACAGAACTGCACGCGTCTTGCCGAAGAACATTGTAGCCGGACCAACTTTTCTCCGTGTATGTCTATGGCGAGTCACGCAGTTACTGTGATACTCTGCAGCGGGTCCTACCAGTCTGGTCTGAAATAGTCCGAATATAAACACTTATTAAGTGTACCATAAAAATTCAGGGTAAGACAAAAACATGGTTTGGAAAATGGATTCATGTTGTATATTCTCATTATATAATTTTTGTAAATTTTGAATACAAAAAAAGTTACGGACAGCAGCTTTAACAATAATGACTTCAAATTATCTTTTGGGGGTAATTTCTCAGCCAAAATTGATGTGTGATTAAATTACACCACATCATGTAATTAATTAAATTAAAAAATTTAATTGCTTGACAGCCCTAATTATAATACTTTTGTGCAATGAAAGAATATCAATAGTCTATCTTGTTCTGCCCTATCCATCATATGTTGTTGCCTCATTTAAAAAGCTGCGCTAAACATTTAAAAGAAATGTCTTTTAATTTTATAGTATCTATTTATGTATGAACAACTTAAATAATCCTGGCTTATTTGGTAAACTTGTTTTATGTGTGTGTTCACTACTGTGTGTGTGTGTGTGTGTGTGTGTGTGTGTGTGTGTGTGTTCACTACTGTGTGTGTGTGTGTGTTCACTACTGTGTGTGTGTGTGTGTTCACTACTGTGTGTGTGTGTGTGTGTTCACTACTGTGTGTGTGTGTGTGTGTGTTCACTACTGTGTGTGTGTGTGTGTGTGTGTGTTCACTACTGTGTGTGTGTGTGTGTGTGTGTTCACTACTGTGTGTGTGTGTGTGTGTGTGTGTGTGTGTGTCACTACTGTGTGTGTGTGTGTGTGTTCACTACTGTGTGTGTGTGTTCACTACTGTGTGTGTGTGTTCACTACTGTGTGTGTGTGTGTGTGTGTGTTCGTTCACTACTGTGTGTGTGTGTGTGTGTTCACTACTGTGTGTGTGTGTGTGTGTGTTCACTACTGTGTGTGTGTGTGTTCACTACTGTGTGTGTGTTCACTACTGTGTGTGTGTGTGTTCACTACTGTGTGTGTGTGTGTTCACTACTGTGTGTGTGTTCACTACTGTGTGTGTGTTCACTACTGTGTGTGTGTGTGTGTGTGTGTTCACTATTGTGTGTGTGTGTGTGTGTGTGTCACTATTGTGTGTGTGTGTGTGTGTGTTCACTACTGTGTGTGTGTGTTCACTACTGTGTGTGTGTGTGTGTGTGTGTGTGTGTGTTCACTACTGTGTGTGTGTGTGTGTGTGTGTTCACTACTGTGTGTGTGTGTGTGTGTTCACTACTCTGTGTGTGTGTGTGTGTGTGTTCACTACTGTGTGTGTGTGTGTGTGTGTGTTCACTACTGTGTGTGTGTGTGTGTGTATGTGTGTGTGTTCACTACTGTGTGTGTGTGTTCACTACTGTGTGTGTGTGTGTGTTCACTACTGTGTGTGTGTGTGTGTGTGTGTGTGTGTGTGTGTTCACTACTGTGTGTGTGTGTGTGTGTGTGTGTGTGTGTTCACTACTGTGTGTGTGTGTGTGTGTGTGTGTGTGTGTTCACTACTGTGTGTGTGTGTGTGTGTGTGTGTGTGTGTGTGTGTGTGTGTGTGTCACTACTGTGTGTGTGTGTGTGTGTGGTCACTACTCTCTGTGTGTGTGTGTGTGTGTGTGTGTGTGTGTGTGTGTGTTCACTACTGTGTGTGTGTGTGTGTGTGTGTTCACTACTGTGTGTGTGTGTGTGTGTGTGTGTGTTCACTACTGTGTGTGTGTGTGTGTGTGTGTGTGTGTTCACTACTGTGTGTGTGTGTGTGTTCACTACTGTGTGTGTGTGTGTGTGTGTGTGTGTGTGTGTCACTACTCTGTGTGTGTGTGTGTGTGTGTGTGTGTGTGTGTGTTCACTACTGTGTGTGTGTGTGTGTGTGTGTGTGTTCACTACTGTGTGTGTGTGTGTGTGTGTGTGTGTTCACTACTGTGTGTGTGTGTGTGTGTGTGTGTTCACTACTGTGTGTGTGTGTGTTCACTACTGTGTGTGTGTGTGTGTGTGTGTGTGTTCACTACTGTGTGTGTGTGTGTGTGTTCACTACTGTGTGTGTGTGTGTGTGTGTGTGTGTGTGTGTGTGTGTGTTCACTACTGTGTGTGTGTGTGTGTGTGTGTTCACTACTGTGTGTGTGTGTGTGTGTGTGTGTGTGTGTGTGTGTGTGTGTGTGTGTGTTCACTACTGTGTGTGTGTGTGTTCACTACTGTGTGTGTGTGTGTGTTCACTACTGTGTGTGTGTGTGTGTGTGTGTGTGTGTGTGTGTGTGTGTTCACTACTGTGTGTGTGTGTGTGTGTGTGTGTGTTCACTACTGTGTGTGTGTGTGTTCACTACTGTGTGTGTGTGTGTGTGTGTGTGTGTGTGTGTGTGTGTGTGTGTGTGTGTTCACTACTGTGTGTGTGTGTGTGTGTGTGTGTGTGTGTGTTCACTACTGTGTGTGTGTTCACTACTGTGTGTGTGTGTATGTTCACTACTGTGTGTGTGTGTGTGTGTGTGTGTGTGTGTGTGTGTTCACTACTGTGTGTTGGTTTTTGTGGTTTACGAGGACTTTTGACCTGAATACGCACCAGCATTACGGGGACATTTGGGTTTATGAGGACACAGGCCATGTCCTTGTAATTCCGGCAATGTAGATTCCTTTCTCTATGTCCCAGAAGCACCCTCTCCAATTTTCGCGGCATGTCCTTATATACCACAAAAACCTGATTTTATACCATACACTGTGTATCCTCTGTGTACGAGAGTGCGCCCCTGCAGCCGGGTCCTGGTACTGTACCGGCGTCATCGAAAATTTGCATTTTTCACACAAGTGTAAGTATTGAGGCCTGTGATTGGTCAGATCGCTACTGGTAGGCGGGAAATCACGAAAACAAGATGGCGCCGACGGGCGGAGCCTAATTCCGCAGCTCCTATTGGTTGCATACGCAATGAACAACAAGCGAGACAAGATGGCGCCGGTGGGCGGAGCCTCATTCAGCTTCAGCGTAGGTGTGTATAACAAGCGAGTTAATGCAAAATACTAATTATTTAAGTGTTATTGCCTATAATTTTTCATTTGTGAATTAAATATATGAATAAATAGTGATCCTCGATTAAAAATATCCCTTAAATGTCATGTAATAAAGTATAAAAGTAACTTGAACGCTGTTTACTCAGTATTTATACAGTTTATTTAGCTCGTTAGCATATGCTATTCATGTAAACACAACCACACATTAACTCGTGCGCTCACATCACATATATTTATTATTATTATTTTAATCCCGTTTATAATGTAATAAGTATGGTTTAATCAGAGTCATGCCTCAAGTTCATTTCCTGTTTGGACCGGATAGAAACTCTGCACCTGAGAAGACATCTGAGCACCTGATGGCGAGGCTGCTGTTATTTTAAAGGTAAGTTATTCTGCTTTTTAAATGCTTGTGGGTCAGTTTGGCTTGTTTGTGCATGTCTTGTAAGCTCTTTGCAGCTCGTTTTACAGTTATAAAGCAGCTAGCTCGCGATGCTAACGGCGCTAGCGAGATTGTGATTGTGTTTAAAGACTGTCAGGAGGAAATCAGCGATGCTTGTCATTTTAAACTGGTTTTCGATTTAACTATAATTGTAACTGCATCATTTTCTGATCACATGCAATAACCTAGCCAAGCCATCATAATAAGGCGTTGTCATGACTTCAGTCTATGAAGGGGACGGCATTTCACCCAGTACAGTATCCTCACATACTAGCCTACTGTAAATATTACTACAGTTCTGCTTGATTTAAAGACATTAAGAAACAAAGATGTACTGACTATAATATGTATCAGAACTGTCAGTCTTATTCAGTCAAATTAATACTGTCAGTATTATTGTCTATAATTTATCAATTGTGAAAATTTATGAAGGAATATTGATCCTCAATTATACATAATTCTTAAATATCATACAATAAAGTATGAAAATAACTTGCTGTTTACTATAATTTATCTTTTGATGTTTATACTAAAAACAGAAGATGACAGAAGACACATCAGATCATGCTGAAGTGAAACAGTGATGGAGAAAGCCCAAGCTCTGGAGGAAGACATACAGTATTCACAAAGATTCATCAGTGATTTCACCTGTGTCAGGTATATTATATGTTATTTACAGTCATGATTTTACTTGTTTTATTATTAAAGGTTAAATGTTACTCAGGGTAATAGGGCTACACAATATTGCAGAAAAACGGACATTGCAATATTTAGTTTTTCTGCAATTTATATATTGCGATATGAAAACAATTCCACCAGATGAATTGAATAGCTCTATTTGAAAATAATTAATCATTCTAGTATGATTGGGATAATTTTGTAGGGTAGTGCATCTGCGTAGAGAATAATAAACGAATTACAAGCTTAGATAAACACAATAAAACTAAGATACAAATTAAAATAAGCAGTGCTTTATGTTTTTCAGGTTAATCTATCTGTATTCAGGTACACACATTGAGGAAAGCACGTATGGGTCCAATATTATATGCATCCGTTTTCTTAATTGTTTACAATACAGAACCGACTGTTTTCGCTGAGAGTGTTTGTTCAAGCTCAAAGATAAGAGAAAGAGAACTGAACTCTGTGTTCACGTGCTGTCTGTCTGTAAGAAAACAGTACGAGTTCATATTGCGTTTGATGTTTAAATTGACAGGGCTTAAAAACACAAGCAAATGATAAGCTTTCACTCTATGATGGTTAAACTTTGCAGTTAATACGTGAATCACATGCGCTCTTAACCGGGGGGCGGCTGGACCGTTCGGATCAACTACGATCCCTACTTGACATTGCACATCCTGTGATGTGACTTTTGTGGATGCACACATCGGGATACAATGCTAAAACCATACATCATGCAGCCCTAGTCTGTACGGATCACAGATCAACTATGATCCCTATAGCCTACTTGACTTCATTTATACTGCAATGTCACACCCACGGATAGGTATCAGTGACAAAACTATATATTGTGCAGCCCTACATGGCTTTATATATGCATTAGGGCTGCACGATATATGGCATGAGATCGTCACGCGCATTTCGTCAGTAAAGCCGGTTCCCTGATTACCGCTAAATCTCCATCACCTGCTTTCAAATGGAGCGGCATTTAATAGACAGAGCCGTAGATCACTGAAAAGCCACGCAATATCGCACTCATTATCGAAGGCGATT